>NC_046156.1:49129768-49269768 GCF_011064425.1 Rattus rattus
ACCAATTTAATAAAGATGGAGAAAAGAAAAAAGAAACAAAAAAGAAAGAAAAAGAAGAAAGAAAATGACAGCCTTACAATATTGTAATGCAGGTATGTAAATAGCTTTGAAATCTAGTTTATTTTACAAAACTAAAAGGATGAGAACTCATTGCAAACCCATGTTAGGGGACACACTGTAAAAAGGCAGACTGCTCGTCATCAAAACAGGACAGGGGTACCCAGAGGTGTGAAGGAGTGGGCTTTATATATAATTGTAGTTGACTTGAGATAGAATGTTGCAGTATCAAGATTTTTATACTGGAGGGATGCTGGCTTAGTAGGAGGTGTTTGGGGATGCTACCTCTGTACTTTTGAAAATAAATTTTATATGAAAATTTCAGTACAGAGAATAAGGAATCAGCGGCAGCCATCTATCCCTGTTGCGGAATATCATGCACATGATTGTATCAGTCTTCTCCAACAGGCTTCATAGTCGGTGTTTTTACACCTGCATCCTCCCAACCGTATGGGCCATGCCTTGAGCTACCGCTGTTTAAACGCCTAAAACATCACCAAGCAATACATATTTTCAGCTCTGTTATAATCTGCAGCAACCTCGTCGCACGTAAGCGGCCTCTCATTGCCCAAACATTATTATGTGGCACCTGATTGCACACCTTATATGACGGATTATTATTGAACCAGTCAGAAGAATAGAGTCTGAGGCATGAAGAACCTTGAAGGCGTTATGTTAAGTGAGGTAAGTCAGACACACATAATATGTCCAACTCCACTAATGAAACGCCTAAGATACATAAAGTCATAGAGACTGGGGGTAAATTAGAGGTAATGGGGTTGAGGAGAAGGTGAGGCAGACCGTTACTGCATGACAGTTTGGGCTGATTTTAAAAAGTTTTGGGAATTTACAGTAGTGAAGGCTGCACTCTAGAGCAAATATAATTAACGTTACTGAATTTTATGGTTAAAAGGGGGAATTTTCAGTACTGTTTTCTCATAATTTCAAAAGTTAACAACGTGATAGCCCAAAGGTCTTTAAATTGTATGTTTTAAGTGGGTGAAACTTGTGGCAGGGGGATTGCATCTCAATAAAGCTTTTCAAAATAAAATGAAGTAATTATTTTATAAAAATGAGGAAGGACGTTAAGCTGGGTGGGTAGAGAAGGAGGGGAACCTAGGAAGAGGTAAAGCTAGGGATAGTAATAAATCTATGATAAGATAAGCCTTCTGAGTTGTTTCCATTCACGCCCTCCCTCCGGAGCTGGAACCCAG
Source organism: Rattus rattus (assembly GCF_011064425.1). Classification (NCBI taxonomy): domain Eukaryota; kingdom Metazoa; phylum Chordata; class Mammalia; order Rodentia; family Muridae; genus Rattus; species Rattus rattus. Next base: position 49,131,040 of record NC_046156.1, read on the forward strand.
CCCCTCCCGTGTGCTGGCTCACATCTGTCAGAGCATGACTAGCAAGGCTGAGCTTCGTCTGTGGTCTGGCCCATCTCCCACCAGAACCAGGGGTTCTTAAAGACCCTGAGCCCTTCTTTCACCCCAGCACCTCATGCAGTGGTCTGAATACAGTGTGTGTCCAGTAAATGTTTGTCAGATTCCTACGATTAATACGTGGCCTGTGTGGCAGAGGTGACCACAGCTTTTTGACCTGAGTGGCAGGAGCGATCCGCAGTTCATGTTCTGAGTTGTCTGGACTCAAATCTCCATGCATGTGTGCACTTTACAGACTGAACTGCATTCCCCATGCCCCGCCCCTAGCCCTGGAGACTGTTAGATGACGAGGGGTGAAGCTGTGTCACCACATCACTCACTTGGCTTTATCAGTGTGAGTTTTAGTTTCTAATAAATTCCTGCTCATTTTTCCTATGCAGTACCCCTCCCCTTCCCTCATGCCATCTTCCAAGCTGAATTCGAGTTCATATTCTTGGTGAACAAAAGTAAGAATGCAAGGAAATCTACTACAAAAACCACTCCGTACATTCGTGATCTCCCAATCAGGGTGCTGGAAAGATCAAAGAACACACCTGCAGATGGACAGACAGCCCAGTCCCCAACCATTTCCTCAACTCTCCCAGCATTGACAGGAAGTCAGATTCCATGACAACCAGCCATCCACCCACCCCTCACACAGAAGCGTGGCTGTCCCCTCACTCACCTCGTACACGGCGAGATCAATGCCTGCGTAAGGAATGATACCTAGTAAATTGGGAACATAGCCTTTGTAAAAGGCTCCAAAGCCTTCATGTTTCAAAATCTTCTTGGCACAACCGTATATTCCAGAGTATTGTCCAGTTTTGGCTACAGCTAGCCGGGTTTTCAAAACCTAGATAACCAAAGAGTGCAACTCAATATCATTCTCATTTATCACTGAACAATTCAAAAGTATTGATTTTATAAAGCACTAACAAATTTTATCTCTCAAGAGAAAGTCCAGGCTGCTGATAGATTCTCCCTTGGGTGTTAGTTTGACTGACTCAGGGGTAGCTCAGTCTACAAAGCAATAACAGCACCAACATGACAGCCTGAGTTTGACTCACAAAACCCACAGAAGAAGCCAGGATCGGGAATGGACAAGATCCCTGGGGAGGTAAGACAGGAACATCTCTGGGCCAATCACTGAGACTACAACACTAAGCTTAGGGCAGTGAGACACCCAGTCTCAAAAACAAGGTACACAGTGTCTCCTGATGAATGACACCTGGGTTGACGCTGGCCTCCACAGGCACATGCATGTGCGCACACAAACATGCATGTGCACATACACACATATATGTACATGCACACGCACACACACACACACACATACACACACACACACACACACATACACACACACACACAAATCTATTGGCAAGAGTTTGCAAAAAGGTTTAAGTTAAGGGTATAATTTTGCTTAGGTTTTAATCAGTTATTGGAAAATCCTAGTTGTATCCATAAAATTATCCACACCTCCCAAGTTAGTTTTGCTCTAAAGCAGGAGCTGGCAAACCCTTTCTGTAAAGGCCAAGTAGTAACTATTTCAGTCTTTGCAAGCCTCAAATATGAGGCCTGTTATACGTCCTTTGCTTTTCTTTTTCTTTCTCCCTGACTTCTTCAAGAGTAACAACAGCTGACTCTGACACAACAGTCCTCAGGTGGCCCACGATTTGCTGGGCAGCCAATGCTTTACTGGAATGGTGTCTAGTTGGTATTACTGTCCTACAACCAAATCCTCAGCTTCCATTACCGGGGTAATGGTACAAAAGCTCCCCGGAAAGGAATGAGAGTTATATTCTGTATTAGCACTGTGACAGCCAGCCTCTGAGATGTCCCCTGAGGGTCCTGTCCCCAGGAATGCTCTGCTTTGCACAATCCTCTTCCACACAGTACCAGGGTCATTTTGTGTAGCCAGCGGGGTACAGAGAAAGTGAAGCAGACAGCAGTGTTCATCCCTCCCAATCTCTTTCTCTCTTCTCGCTCATAGCGCTAAAGGAAGCAAGTGACCACGCCGTGAAGGTACACAGATCATCTAGAGAGGCTTGCAGGAGAGAATGATGTTTCCAGTCAGCAGCCAGTGAGACCCGGCAGCAGCCACAAGAGTGAGACTGAGGAGTTAGCCTCCAGAGGACCACAGCTGGCTGACGCCCTGACAAGAGGTGATTAAAAAACCTGGAGCCAAAAAAAAAAAAAAACCCTGGAGCCAGGGAAACCCAGCTGCCAAATTATGAGATGGTAAAGGCTGTTTACGCGGTTGAGTTTGGGTTAGCTCAGTACACAGGTAGAGCTAGCCGTTCATACACCACCACACAGTCAGACCACAAAGGTACTTGCCTCCATGGGATAAATAAAGGTCTGTGCAGTTGCTCCAGCCATGGAACCAGAGATGAACCTCTCAAAGGTCCCTAATTTTTGTCCTTCCTCGGTAAGCAGTTTCTTATACTGTAAAAAAGGAAGGAAGGAAGGAAGAGAAAAAGAAAGAAAATTGAAGATGCATATTAATAGCTACTTTATGGTAACTGTGCCCCTCCCAAATTCTTATGTTAAACCCTCACCTCCATTGCTATGGTATTAGGAGATGGAGTGTTTGGAGACAATTATGCTTAGAAGATATTCTGGGGCCTCAGGATACAGCTAGCATCCTCATCAGAAGGTACACCCAATGGCTTACGCTCTGTCAAACCGTGCACCATATGACTGCAGAGCAAGAAGTCAGGCAGAGGGCCATCTCAAAAGATGAAACCCACTCCTGCATTTTAATCTCATCAAAAGGGATGCTGACAGGAAGGCAAGTGACTCATTGACTATCTCAGCCAGTTGCTCCAATTCTTCAACTGTCCTGGCCTCTGCCTGTGTGGAGTGCAGGGAGAAGCCAGACCCCTGCCTTCGGGGAATTTTTGAACTGAACACTATTCCATTCACACAGCGGAACGCATATGAACAGTTTTCTTTCCAGGATGAGTCACCTAGGTAGCTTTGAAGACCTACTTAGGAAGGAGTAGGGGACAGCCTCCCTCTATAAATGGTATTACGGCATTCTAAGAATTGAGCTGTATGGAGTCACTGAGTTTATCTAATTCTAGGCTCCCGTAAGGAATTTCCTTGTGAAGAATTGGGAATGAAGAATGGGAATAAGACTGCATGCTGAGCCTTACTGGGTCAGTCAGCTAGCTCCTTTTGTTAGTCCACGGATGAGAACAATTACCTGTTCATACGCCCAGAACTTAACGGCCGTCTCTGGAGCTATTTTAATGACATTGATGCCATTTCCTCTCCAAAGAGAACGGATTCCTCCTTCCTTTACCATCAGCCGAAAGCCTCCAAATATGTTCATTGATTTGGAACCGTGAACCTAAAAGTGAAGGCGAAGAGTCACGGGATACTTCCGCACCCTGCTGACACTGCTCCTAAAGTAGGTCTGAGGCAAACACAAACACCAGGTTCTGGATGCCCAAGCCCATAGTGAGTGTCTCTGATGGGCTGCAGCGTCCCACTCACACTATCACACGTGAACACCAGGAAAGAAAGGCGTTAGGGCTTCACAGGGCATAGACAAACGCAGTCCTGCACTTGGTACTTTCCCGGATTCCACCCTGAGCTTCCTATCCTTGACTGATGTGATCCTTTCTTTCTTCCTGGTAATAAACTGAGACCATGAGTCTGTATTTTTATGAGGCCATCTAGCGAGGTATTATCCTGAAGGAGACTTTGGAAAGGCCTTCAGACGTGTGGAGATTACAATCCTAACAGATCCATTTTATTTTAAATAATAAACTTCATGATGACAAAGGAAAATGCATGCTTTCTTGATATCCATTTACTAAAGAAAACAGCCTCTCTATAAATGTCTCCCATTCTCTATAAAGCGCTAGATCCCTAAACACATTTTGGAATTGGATACATCATGAATGAATAGTAGCTTAAAATACTGTCAGAAATATTTTGTTCAAACAGTTTAAAAATAAAAAGAATGCTGCCTGTAGGTATGACAAGCACAGCTTTTAAAACATTTTAGGGAACTGTAGGGTGGTCCTGTGGTAAAGAGCACAGGCTGCTCTTCCGGGCACAGGTTTGGTTCCCAGCACACACATGGCATCTTATGGCCCTCTGAAACCCTAGTTTCAGGGGATCCATGGATATTGCATGTATATGGTGTACATACATCTGGGCAAAACCCCCATACACATAAAATAAAATTAAAGCATTCTTAGGCAGCCACTATGTTCTTCTAGGATATATGCTGGTGCTTATATAAGCTAAATTTAGAGCCATCCTCGTTAGACACTCTGCCCATTGTGGGATGGAGAAACATGAGATCTCGGAGGTTGAACGAGTTTAGGAGCCAAGGCTCTGGCTGTTAAGCTCTATCATGCTTCCTCTACTCTTTCTCGTAATGGAAATTTTAATTCTCACACCCTCGGGCTCCTCATACGTAAAAATAAAACCAAACCACCTGCTTTGTTGGCTGCTGTGAATATTAAATGGGCTCCCATCACAGATGGATGTCTTGTCTTTTCTCTCCACACGGGCAGACCAATGCCAGTACGTAACCAAGTCTGTCCAGAAACCCAGGTCTTTTCTGCTAACCTTAGATCTAGAATCACTTTTGAAATTAAAGTCTTGTCACCAAGATTCTAGACTTAGGAAATCTTCTGCTTTCTCAAGTCATAAAATCCAAGAAAATATAAGTAATTTAATGAGAACCCTATATTACCAGTAAAGTTTTTTAATTAAGCATTTAAAGTCACGGAATACCAAAGACTAATATTTAATTACATACAAGTACTAACAATGAGACATGTGCCTGATCTGAGGGTTTATGGCAGAAGAATACAATTTTCTAAGATATGAAGGAGACATAAGGCGTGCGACTCACCTGCATCATGACCTTGAGGCGATCCAAAGGAGCGGTGCTTGTCCTGGAGACGGCACCAGCCACGCCTCCTGCCAGGAGCTGCCTCCACCACTGTCCTGATTTTTTCTCATCTTCTGTGAATTCATCCGGAATAGTTAAACTGTCGCCTATGTCAATTCCCTGGTCAAATGGAAAGAGATCCCAGGGTTCTTCAGTCGCAAACAGGACTTTCTTTTTGTGTTAGAACTGCTACTGTTAGGATCAAGGTTCTTGCTTGGGATTGACAGCGAAACAAGCTGAGCGCTAAGAGTCTAGTCACACAGAACGTCACACAGAATCATCACACAAGACCGGGAACCGTCAGTTACAAAGTCCCAGGGCCACAGCTTTCTCTTTTTTTCCAAGTCAGGTGACTTTTATTGAAAGGGTAATAGTTTACCACATTTAGTGAGTCCCCATCAGTCCCTTTCCACAATGCTGGAAAACCACATGGTTGGTGACAGCTTTGACAAACTACCTAGCCAGTACCTCAGACACTCTATCACAGTTATGCCCTATACCCACCTTCTACATAGTTTGAGAAGAGTTTTATCATTATGATATTTATTTTGCAACTTAATTGTCTAAATGCTGTGGTGGGTATAACTAGGACAGAGAGCACTTTCCTAACATGTCCCAGACCCTAGCACCACACCCACAAAAAAATAACCTTGGCATAAACTTTATGGGCAAGAATGAATGGTCATAAACCATGCTGGTAGTAACGCTCTCATCCTCCGTTTGTTCCCAATAAAATGAGTTTATGATTATAACGTCAAATGTCATCAGTGATCCCCAAAGATACAATACTAAGTTCACAGTGTAAAATTTATACTCGTAATTGACTTTATAATGGTCTGTGTAAACTTAGACATTGTTACTAGTGAACAAAGCGATCCCTCGGTGTATTGAGTGGGAGTCCGAGATACTTCTCTCCAAGTACAGAAGACAAGCCCACAGGTTGAGTGAGGGGTGGGAGATCCTGCAAAAGGTCCCCAAGGACTTCAAGGAACTGACTGCATGATGAACTTAATTTATACCAATATATTTTAGCAGAATGTTAATGAATCAATCACAATAAAATTTTGTGAAGCATCAGCTGGTAGGAAATGCCAACCACAGAGTCACTCAGTGAGTAACACGTACCTCACGACAGCACTAAATCTAGGCAGCCTGCCCAAGTGAGCGGAGGCCCAAGAGGGGCCCGAGGCCATATGATCTTTAGCAATCTAGAAGCGCAGGGATGATTTTGGTAATGCACATCCTCTGACTACCAGACTTCCTGTGACAGAAGCAGCGCATGCCAATGAGGCCCAGACAGCTTGTTCATCAGGATGGGATTTCCTCCAAGTTTTGAGAAAAGCTGTATTTATGCCATCTTGGGGAGGCTTTAAAGATACTCTATAAATGTGTACATAACAGAATAGACAGAACTATAGGAATCAAATATATCCCAGGACTCTCTTCAGACTTGGCCACCCTTCCAAGGGTGTTACGGTGCTCTTGGGTGGTAACTCCTGTGAACCAGAGTTCCATTAAGGGAAAAGCGACTGCGAAGACTAGAACTTCAGTGCTGTGGAAAGGTTGCAATGCTGCAAGTCTAGAACCAACCTAGCTTAACTGCCTTTATCCCCCTTAATTTCTATTTATTGCCCACCTCTGTGTGTGACGAACATCCTTGTGACTATTAGGTAAATTCTTTGGAAGGAAAGAGTGAACCCTAGATTCCACCAACACAAGGGCTAAGAACATCATTACACAGCATCTGAGCTCCACAGTAGAAATTTCCCTACTTTGCTGTGAGCCTAGAAATGTGATGTTTCTACCAATGTATTTGAAAAGTGTTCTGATTTATGATTTTCCTTGCACCGTTAATTATATATATATATATAATTTCCATGTTATGACACTGAATTCAGGGTAATCTGAATTATGTTCCCAGGGTCCCTCATTTAGATACAGAATAAATTCCCTTTGTCTCCCTTGAGGTGAGAGCTGTCTCCTGCATCAGCACTACACCTATGGCTTAAAGCTACAGACACACAAAGCACACTTACAGTAGAGTGTTTCCAGAAACGGATAATTTCCTCAATGTCCGTCACAGGGTTAAACAAAAAGTAATCTCTCCACTCATTCCAGTCCACGGTCATGGTCCCGTCAGAGTCGATGCTGAAAGTTTAAACAGATGATTAAAGAAGGAGATAAATGAGTGATAAGCGCACAGGGCTAGCACTATTGCCTACTTTACAGAATGAAAATCTGCCTTCCAACTTAATGTCCGTACTGAATTTTAAAAACCCCTGGCAGGTTTAGGAGGTTCAGTGACAGGGCGTTTGGTTAGGAGGCATGAGGCCCTGGATTCCATCTTCAAGAAAAATATTCCACTTGCAATTATACGTTGCTGGAAATAGAATCTATTTATTACAGTCTTTTCCAGTCATTTTCACTATTTGGAGAAAACTGGATCCAAATATTACAAAAAGAGCCCACTGGAGAATGTCTTTAGCATTCTGTCAAACTCAAAGTCACTGGGCTAAAAGACACAGAAACTAGACAACAAAATATTGAACAGTGCAAATGAATGAACTCTGGTCCTTTTCCCCTCTCTCATCAGTTCAGGATTATTTCTTAAAACTCTATGCTTGCAACATTTGGGTCTAATTTTGAAATAGATTCAAACTACACTATCAATTTTCTTCTTCACCTCTTATCAATGAAAGAAAATTAGCATACTGAGCATGGTGGCACACATCTTTAATCCCAGGACTTGGGAGGCGGAGACAGATGGATCTCTGAGTTCAAGGCTAGCCTGGTCTACAGAATGAGTTCCAGGACAGCCAGGGATACACAGAAATCCTGTCTCAAAAAAAAAAGTAGTTAAATAAGTAGATAGATAGATAGATAGATAGATAGATAGATAGATAGATAGAAAGGAAGGAAGGAAAGAAATAAAACTGTTGTAAAAATATAAAAAAAGTATCACTGTCTTTTACCCCAATTAGGTCCGGCACCTCAGTGTCCCAAGATATCTGCTAGACATCTTGGCGGAAACACATCCTAACTCCACGGCTGCCCAGTATCTCCAGCCGCCACATACTTTCCTACACTCAAACCGTCACATAAAAGAACACACAAACACAATAATCCTTGACCCAATTGATAAGATATAATTGCCCACCTAAACATACAAAGCCCAATACACATCCATCCCTTAAGAATATTCATAACAACCTGTAAAGGTACAGCGTGGAATCAACGTCAGCCGCCATATTCTCCCGCCACAGCTTCTCTCCCTCTCCCTCCAGTCTCCTTTCCCTTCCAGTCTCCTCCTCTTCCTTCAAACTTTTCTCCCACCCATCCTTCCTTCTCCCCCAATGACAGGCCTCCTTCTATCCTGTACCTTCCCCCTCCCCACACCCCACCCCCTAACCTGTACTTTACAAATTCAATGGGAAGGTGGTTCTGGTGAAGTCACCTGATTCCTGAGTGGGTAGGTGTCCTGGGGGCAGTGGAATTAGCATCAAAATACAGATAATTCCAGGGCAAACAACAACATAAAACTAGCATTGATTCTAAACAATCTAATTCTAAATGCCTATGTTTTGAGTTTTGAGAAATCCTCATTTTCAATTCTAAACTTAGCGTGTTGTGTAAGTGGAACAAACTCTGAGGGGTGTTGTTACTGTTGTTGTTGTTGTTGTTGTTGTTGTTGTTGTTGTTGTTGTTTTAACAAGCTTCGTGAGAGAAAGCCCATTCTATGAGATTTTTTCCTATAAACAATGCAAAATCACACCAGACATGCTCAAGGGGCTTGGTTATGTATTGAATTAAAGTGTGTGAGGAAAATGTTTTGGTGTTTCCTCACATTTTATTCTCTAATTTATATGACAGTGACACATGCAGGTGGCATACAAGAGTGGAATTTTCAGATACTCATTATGTTTTCAGTGCCATTTCTGTTTTATGTGCTTATATAGGAAATTAGTGTTGAACTTTTACTTGTCCCAGCGCAAAGGCGTCAACACTACATATCTGCTGAGGATCCTGCTCATTGCTTGTGTTCAAAATGTATTCTGGGTTGTGGTATTAGCGGCTTCGACTTTATCAGTATTTTCTGTTTCTGTGCAATCTAAGCCCAACCTCCCTTTCAGGAGCATGCGCTAATAGGCAAATGTCACCTGAGATACATCCCAGAACTGTACTGTTCTCCAGTCAAAATATGCCCAAGTTTCCACTCTGACCCATGTCATGGGCAAGGATGTGTTCATCTGGGTGTTTTGTGATGCAGCACACAGCTGACTGGTAATGCATTTGGATCTTTTGTAGAGCTCAGAGCTAGAATTTGCTTTATTCCTAATTCTGTCAAAGGAAATAACAATAAGATGATTTCTGGCCTTAAACAAGATGGGGGGTGGGGGGACCATACTCTGTCAATCTAAGGGTTTGTCCATCATTGCTTTTTCAAATAATTAACTCTTTGTTTCGTTATGACACAAAAATTCTCAATAAAATATTTGTACATAAACTGAAGACAAGAACACATTTAAAGGATTGTGCGCTGTGATCAAGTCAGTTTCATTCCAAGGATGTAAGACACAGGGACTGGAGAGATGTGCAGGAGTTAGAGCACGAGCTGCTCTTCCGGAGGATCTGGGTTCAACCCAGCACTTACATTGTGGGGCAAGCGGACCAAGCCACCAGACAGAAGAACTGGTAAGGCTGAGCCAGCCTAAACCCTGGGATAACTCAGAACTGGGAACAGTAGGCATGAGGCCAGCCGCCTGCCAACCTACCAGATCTGGAACACGTGACTACAACACCCCACTGAGAGGACCATGACAACCAGTCACTGTAGCATACAAATCTGGAGTTCTCTATGCTAATGAGATAGGCCCCAAGTGTTTAGTGTGAGCTTCCCTTCCTTCCTGGGTATCCCTTCCCACAAAAGGTGTTTAAACCCTGCTTCACCCTGAGTGCGATGCAAGCATCCTCCATCCAATAAAGCAATTTGGACAAGCAAGGACCCTCTCCTTCATCAAAGGATGGAGTGGGGGGAGGCCTTTATCATAAGGAGGCGTGTACTTCTGGGAGAAAGCCTTCTCTCTTCCAGTTCCTCCGCACTCTCCACACTCACTGGAAACCAAACCGGATTCCACCCTGGTCCTGGGTTCAGCTATTCCATTCCTTCCTGCCACATCCCCATTCCCAACTCCCCAAGGTTCCCAGCAGCATCCTGGGTAATCCAGAGTCAGGGAACCACAGCATCCATCCCAGATTCTTCTGTTTCTCATTGGGAAAAACACGGGCTGAGACCCCTATCACAGATTGTGTGCTGTCTCCCCTGAGTAACTTGCCGACAGGTGCTCAAGCACCCCAGCTGCAAGACAGACACACAGCCAGACACTACACTAAGCTATTTAAACTACATTAAACTATTTGTAACTGCAGTTCCAAAGGATTTGACACCTGGTTCTCAGCTCTGTAGGTACTGCTTGCACATGGTACACACACACACACACACACACACACACACACACACATGCACACATACACAACACAATCACACCCACACACCAGCCAAACATTCACACATATAAAATGTTCTCACCTCTGTGGGTACTGAAAGCACTTGGTACACACATATACATACACACACACTCACACACACACACACACACACACAAACACACACGCACTAGTCAAACATTCATATGCATAAAATCTTTAAGTGGTTCTGAAAGATAGAAGTTTTAAGGTTGCCCCTTAGACAAAAGTTAGAGCAGAAGAAAGAAACTGGTCGGGCCCTGGAACTGCGATTACACCAGCCAGTTCAACAACTCTCTCCCAGGAACTAGTTGACCATACAGTTAGATTAAAATCTTAGAAAACAATCTTGAGAAGCAGGAAGTTTCTCCCAAGAACTGGTGGACCATAAAGTTAAACAATCTTGAGAAACAGGAAGCTTCTCCTTGCGATTTTTCACTGGTATTCTCGACATTTTCAAATGACGCCCTCCCTACCCCCTTGGGTTGTGGTTTCTTCCTTTAAATTCCCCTTCTCTTAGCTACTAGTGGTCGAACTCCTCTGCCCATGCGTGGGATACGAGTCTCGACCCCAGTGCACTGGTTCCTATCAATAAACCTCGTTTAAATTACAGCAAGGACTGTCTTATGTGAGTTCTTGGGGGGTCATGTCATCCCGAGACTTGAGTGAGGGTCTCCCCCCTCCGGGGGTCTTTCGGTTCAGCATACACGAGCCAATAAAGTAAATGTTGCACATAGGAGAGCCAAGGACAGAAATCACATGATAGTCTCAATAGATACAGGAAAAACATGTGACAGAATTTTACATCTCTCTATGATAAAGTCCTGAAAAGCTAGGAGCAGATTTTTATTTTGTCTCAACGTAATAAAAGCTACCTATGACAAACCTATAGACAGCTTTACATTGAATGGAGTAAAATGGAAGAATTACCTCTAAGATGCAGAACAGGCTATGGTGTTCAGTATTCCCACTATTTAGTACAGTGTCAGAAGCTTCAGCAAGAGTAGAAAGGCAAGGAATTACAAATAGGAAAGGAACAAGTCAAATTGCCTTTATTTCCAGATAATACGTCCCATATTTAACAGACCCTAAAGATTCTACCAGAAAGTGCTTTGACCTGGTGATACTTCCTGTAGAGTAGTGAGGTATAAAAGTGACATACAGACTCCAGGAGCTTTTCTATACACCAATAACAAACGTTGTAAGAAGGGAACGGCTCATTCCCAATAGCTGCAAAACAAAAGATATAAATACTAGAACCAAGCCTTGCCAAGAAAGTGAAAAACCATCTCAACAAAAATTTCCTATATAAAGAAAGTACTGAGGAGAAATGGAAGTCACTAAACATGGAAAGAGCTTCCACACTCGCTCGTGGATTGCCGGAGTTACTACTGTGCAAATCGCCATATTGCTAGAAACAATCTACAGATTTAGTTTAATCCCTAGTAAGATTCTAATGATATTCCTCACGGAACTTAAAGGAACAATCTCGAAATTCATGTAAAAGCACAAAGACCCCAAATAGCTAAGCCAATTCTAGAAGAAAAAAAAGAATAATGCTGGAGGTGCCCCCAGAACCTGATGCTAAATTATACTACAAAGCCTTAGCGATAACAGAAGCACAGTACTAACACAAAACACTTCGATCAAGAGATAGGAACAAAATACCCAGTCACAAGCACCTGGTTTTTCTCAAAAGACAGCCTCTTCAACAAAACAAATAAATGAGAAAGAAATGTAATTAAACATCTACAAATAATCTAATGGCCAAATAAGTTGGACAGTTCTCAAGAGAAGATTCATAAATGAGCAGGAGATACATGAAAAATGTTCAACAATCCTCAGCCGTCAGAGAAATGTGAATGACAACCGTTTTGACATACCGCCTACACCATTCAAAATGCAGTGGGTGCAGGAGGGAGAGGAACCTTTACACTGTTGATGAGAATGTGCATGACTATGGAAATCAACATGGAGAGTCCTCAAAAACCAATACTAGAACTGGCATGCTGTCCTACTATTCCATTCTGGGGAAGTACCCAAGGACCCTAAAGCACACCTCAAGGCACTTCTCATCTGTGCTCATTGCTGCATGCTCATAATAGCCAAGACATGGAATCGGCCTAGATGTTATCAACAGATGAAGGGGAAAATAGATATACACACAAATACATACACACATACATACACACATACACACACATACACACACAAACACAAACACACATACATACACACATACACACACACACACACATTCATACACACACATACACACATACATACACACACACATACACATTCATACACACATACACACATACACACACACATACACACATACATACACACACATACACATTCATACACACACATACACACATACATACACACACATACACACATACATACACACACACATACACATTCATACACACACATACATACACACATACATATACACTCAATACACATTCATACACACACATGCATACACACACATACATATACACTCACATACACATTCATACACAAACATGCATACACACACATTCATACATACACACATACACACTCACATACGTACATACACACTACAGACTTACATACATACACACACATTCATATACATACATACACATACACACTCACATACATATACATGTACACACATACATGCATATACACACTACATACATATACACATACTCACATACATACATACATACATACATACATACACATATACACTCACATACACACACACACACACACACACACACACACACACATCAGAGAATTGACCACTATAAAGAAGAAATAAATTATGTCATTTCAGGGAAATGGATGGGACTGGACATAGTCACAATAAGAAAAACAAATATTACATATTTTCTCTCATGTAGAAACAAGACAATTCTAAAGGTGTAACTAGAAGGGGAACTTTTGGGTGACGGAGGTCCTCAGGAGGGAAACAAGATGAGAGTTTTATAGAGAGGTGAATGTGATCGTGGTACATTCCAGGAAAATGTCACCCAAACCTCGTCCTTACCTTAGAGAGTAACACATGCTAGTACTTGATTTTAAACAAGGAAGAAAACAAGTTGATTTAGATAGTAATGACCAGGGGCTGGAGAGATAACTCAGACTAAAAGCATCAAGTACACTTGCAGGGGACCTGGGTTCGGGTCCCAGCAGATACATGGTGGCTCACAATCTGTAACTCCACTTCTGGGGAACCTAACACCCCTTCTGAGTTCCACAGGCACCAAGCACACAAGGGAAGCAGGGTTGTATACACACACACAACACCCATTACACAAAGTAGATAAAGTAAATGCTTGAAGTAGCACGGAAACCCTTAGCCCCATCTCTACACATGATGCATTGCTGTCCCAGTGCCCCTAAGGACTTCTGACAAACACGGGGCCCAGCTTGAGCACCCATCTCCCGTCCCCGCACTGTGGATATACGTGTTCACATAGACATAGACGAGAATGAAGGGGGGGAGAAACCGTAACAGGCAGGTGCAATGAGGTATCCTGAGGCAGAAGGAGGCATTTTAAAGCAGCACTCAGAAACCGCCATTAAAACGAGATAGCACAGTAAAATCCAGTTTGTCCGTTGGATGGAGGGCTTACCTTTGAAGAATCAGCTCTGCTTGCTTTTCAGAAATATTTAAGCCCAGCATCTGGAGAGACTGGACGATTTCAGAAGGCTCGATTTTCCCTTCAGACAATGAAAACAGCACAGTCAGGCTCAGAGTCTGAGAACACTTCCGAATGAACAGGGCAACGCTGAGCCCTTACGTAAGCCAGCAATTTGCTTAAACACACATTGTATCATTAATACTCAAATTTTTCACATACACATACTGTTTGATTCCGTAATCATAAAACACATTGGATATACAGTGACGTCTGTCCACATAGGAGGCCAGAAACTCCCATGGCCTTGCTAGGTGGCACAAGTGAGAAGCAACAGGAGAAAGCTTCTTAGGGACTGCTCATGTAAAAGTACTCATAGCCACATCCGCCTAAGTAAAGGGCCATTGAATATGCGTGGAGTCGTGTGACCAGGTGAAAAGGAGCAAGACATGAAGAAATTGAGCCAAAGAGAACAGGGTTCTCCGAGAAATCTGGCAGTAAAAATATACAGAAACAGCAGAAAAACAATGGGAGAGGAAAACGTAATACAAGGGAAACCTGAACATGCGGCAAAGGGAACAAATCAGGAGAAAAAGAGAGAGGGGAAACAGAACGCACACCATAAACACAAGCACCCCTGCTCCTCCTCAAGTGGCTCACATCCTGGGGGAGGGGGACAGGGACCAGGAGGGGGAGGGGTGGAAGAGGGGGAGGGGGTGAGAGAGGGGCAGGAGGGATGGGGACCTGGATGAGAGAGGGACAGGAAGGGGAGGGGCAGGAGGACAGGACAGGACTGAAACCTGACTCAGAGTAAGACGCTCTGCTGTAGAAAGCAAAAAGAGGAATTTTTTTTGGAAGTGGGGAGGGGGAACGCCACACAAAGGACAAGGGGAAGGGAAGATGTCCTCTGAGAGAGGAACGTAAAGAAATGAAGGTGTTCGGGGAAGATAAGAAACTAGCAGGGAATCTGGAGAATGTGGTGGGGGGAGGCGTTATCTTCAACAGTTAAGCCCTTGAGATCCCTCCCAGCTTTCTCCTGGGCCACACTCAAAGACTTAGTGGACACTCAGGTTACATGAAGCAGCCACATTCTGGGACGTTCCTGCAGATGCTGAATTAGCAACCACCTTCGAGCTGCTCTCACAGCATTTTCACCAACTGACCCATTACCTCGTGTGTCGGGACGGATACCTCATGACTGCGCACTGCTGAGTCACGGACACTGAACTCTTGGCAAAACTTTTCTAAGGAATCTACACTTCGGCATGGCACACACCATGTCTTTCTTAGACTTGGAGATACTAGAACCCTGTATGGGGAGCATCTTGAAAAGTAAAGAATGTCCACCAAAGATGTACAAAGATGCAAAATGCACGAAACAAAATACATCTTGAAAAAGAGCACTGTTCACAGTCTGAGAGCTAAGGCAAAGCAGAATGCCACAGTATTTAAGTTTTAAGAATAAAGAATGAAACCTCACCCTCACTACGTCACGCCTGCGTTCAGTGATTAAAAGTTTTACTCTTCTATGCATGGCCATGAATAACTGAAACACCTTGGAGTTCCTACTGAGGCTAAATTTTAACAAGTGGCAATATTCACCAGTACACGGTCGACAAATGATGAGAAAATAAGCTATAAATGTTTAAGTTAAGGAATTCTGATGAAAACACGAACCTCTGATGATACATTGTCTCAAAATGCATACAAAGCAGTAAGGAAAGGGGGAACAGTCAACATTTACTCACAAGGCATTGTTCACTTCATCGCTATTTCCTGCGATTTGTTTCCTGGAGTGGACAATGATGTGTGCACCACTTATGTGGGGGATGGCTGAGCACCTGATCATAGCAGTTGACCCTGAGACTGGCCCAGCTCGCAGCTATTAATAGCACACAGACAACATTGTCTCCACAACTAAACTCTAGAGGGTCCAGGTTGGGATGAAAGTTTTCGTGGAGGAAGGAAAGTTAATGTTAAATACTGGATTTTGCCTGAGGATTGGACTCAGGCTAGACTTGAGGGCACATTGCACAAAGCTTATTGGCGCTCACAACTCCGCCTTCACCACACGCTCAGCTCTTTGCTGTTGTGAATCATAAGTGAAGCCATCCAAAAAGCTTGGTTGTGTGAAGGAATTCGACTTTAAGTTAGAGTTCAGTCCCAGTCAGTAGCTAATACACTCTAACGGCCTCTCCAAATAAGGCCTGTTGACTTGATTTGAACACAGCCACACAGTCTGCCTACGTACACTCTGGCTGAGACACAGCCACAACTCAGACTACATGATCCTCGTTAAAATATTTACTATCGAGATTTTTATTAAAAATTGGCAAACGACTCTTGAAAAGATCAATACTTTTTTCAGTCAATATTGTCCAACTTCTTTCTTGAACAGCAACTCTGTGGGTGAGTGGCCCCGACCACATTAAGTCAGAAAAGGTTTAGAACTGCACTGTTCTCTTTGTCAGTGCCTTCCCCTGCCAGCAGTCTCCTCTGGGCATGGGGTCTAGGACGTTTCCTACCACAACGGTCATTGTTGCTTTTCTTCCTATTTAACTGGGGCTCCATTCCCAGGCTACTTTCTGTACCAGAAGGTACAGACTCAAACTGTGCTATTATCTTTTTAAGGACCAGAGACTATGTTTTCTAAATTAATTCTTCCAAAGATTGCCAAGTGTAAGATATGAAGTTTTTGAATTTTACAATATATAATAGTCAGATCCATATATGAAAAAAATTAAATACCTCCTATTGGAAAAACAAGTACGAAAGTATTTTTTTTAACCATGACTGTAAGTGGGATCAGCATAATCTCAATAGTTAACATTTTGTGGCACGTTTTAATTCAGCAGACAAAGCTACCTATAGATTTTCTTCACTAAAAATATGAACTCTTAAGGCTAGAGAGATGTCTGAGTGCCCTCACAGAGACTCCAAGTTCTGTCCCCACAACCCATGCTGGGTGGCTCAGAACCACATAGAACTCCAGCTCCAAGGGATCTGATGCCTCTTGCAGTCTCTGCAGTCACCTGTACTCATGTGTACATTATCCTACACACACACACACACACACACACACACACACACACGCACATGCACACGCACATGCACACATGCACACACACATGCACACAAACACATATACCCCACACACACATACACACACATATACACTTACACACACATGCACACACACATGCACATATACACCTACATACATATACATGCACACACACACATATACACCTGCACACACATGCATACACACGCATGCACGCACATACATATACACCTACACACACACACATACACACATACTCACACACACACACGCACATGCACACACACACATACACATACACACACATGCACACACACATATACGCCTATACACATACATGCACACACACATATACACTTACACACACATGCACACACACATGCACATATACACCTACATACATATACATGCATACACACACATATACACCTGCACACACATGCATACACACGCATGCACGCACATACATATACACCTACACACACACATGCACACACACATATACACCTACACACACACATGCACACACATGCCCACACACATATACACCTATACACACACACACATGCACACACACAAACATACACACAAAACTAAAACTAAAATAAAATCTTAAAAAATAGAATAGAAATATGAACTCTCAATCACATTAATAAATGAGTGGCACGTTGCACAAATAACGACCCCTAGAGTTCTCCTGGCCTCGAAAGCATAGGACTTTTCATAGGAACTGACATAGGACACACCATCATTATTCTTGTCCAGACTTTTAAATGCTAATTTCATTTTCTTCTCATGGTCTTTCAGGTATTTCATAAATTCTTCAAAATCCAGTTTCCCATCTTTGTTGACATCGCCAGTGGTGAAAATTTTCTACAGAAACAAAACAAACAAAAAAAAAACAATTAAAGATATTCTATTGTTAGCATGGGCTAAAGTACTGAACTAATTGTGTGTAGACCAGAAGCAGCTAGCTGCTTTTCTTTCAGACTAAAATACTAGTGTGAACTAGATGTGTTACTGTGCATTGCGGCATAGTTCTACCGCCTTTCCTGTGGTGAGTAAAGATCCCCCGAGTTTTACAATCCGTGGATGATGCCAATTTAACACTTACGAGAAGGCTAAGGGTTCTCTTTTGAATCATCTTATAATCCCCTCTGTGGAAACAAAGGGGAAAGCAAGGGCAACTTCTTGTGAGCTTGCTGCTGTCCTCTGTGTTCGGATACAGAGCCAATGATGGGAAGAACACAGGAAGCTTTGTAGAAGAAAGGGGAGGTTTGTCCTGAGCACAGGCTGGCAAGCTGGGAATGGAGAACCCAGTGTGGTTGTATCGGGGGCATATCTGTCTTCAATCCAAAATTGAAAGTGGAGACAAAAATTAGGAGAGCTGTTAGTGTTAACTTAAGGAGTGTTGACTAATCAAGTTCCAGCCGCTTGGGGAGGGCATTCTAACAGGAGCTAATATGTAATTTCCTGTAATGTCACTAGAAGCATCAACTGTCTTCCTCCAAGCCTGTCATTTCTAAAGACCAGGTTTCCTAGCTGGAGGAGCTGAGTCAGTAAGTATTTGTATTTATGATCTGGCCAGTATCTGTTTGTATAGTCAGTCTCTCCAATGTATAAAATAACAATACAAAATTATCACTTAAAATGTATCATTTTTCATAATAAAAACATCTTTTTTTACCTCTTGCTATGCAATGTAAATTTCTACTTTAAAAATTAATTGAATTCTAGATCCAAATGAATGAAATTTCTGCTGCAGACATATGAGAGCTGACACAACAGAACTGCTTAGGAAATGTGACCTTTATGTGAGGAAAAGTCCAAGAGTTCTTTAATGGAATGTTCCTGGTGGTTGGTGCAGAGCCCCGGGGGAAATGGCTCTCTCTTAGTTTTGATAATTACCCCTCATCCATAATCAATGGATATGCAAAGCCTCAAACTTTTTGCCAAGAAGATTTTCAGGAAAATAAAATGTTGAAAAGGAGAAAGTGAGTTTCAGAAGACTTAACTTGTTTATGACAGAATACAGGATTCCTTCTGCAAGGCTAACTGACATCAAATAAGCAAATACACATACACACCGTATTTGAAAGAAGAGGGACCAGGGTCCCAGCAGTCACCCCCATCTGGAAGATTCCCAACTCTTAAAGTTCCCACCTTTAAGACACATTTCTGAGGAGGTCCACCACAACCTCTCAATAGATCTCTAGAGAGTGCCAAGTCATTAAAATGGCCACCTTTGAGAAACCTTTATCCCAACCATAGCAAAAGACAAAGAAACCACAGTGCAGTAATTGACATCTGCAGTCAGCTTTAAAGACAACTGGTCAACAACAGAAGCTTAAAGACTCTAACAGTCTTTGCATCTAATAGGATGAGAATGAAGACGACTTACCAATGGCACCCCCTTAAAAGCAGAAACAAAACATAATTTTCCCCAACTACCACTGAGCCCCAAACACGTGTGGAGTAAATGTCCCAGGGCTCTAAACCCGTGGCATATCTTGGGCCCAGAGCTTGTGGTGGTTTGAATCAGAATGGCTCTCATAGAGTCATAGATTCGAATGCTCCGTCCACAATGAGGAGGATCAGGAGGCAATGCCTTCCTGGGCTTTGAGGCTTCGAAAGCTCATGCAAGTTCCAAAACACAAAACTATAGCCAAGAGCAAAAATCATTAGAAATTTTGTTCTAGTCACATAGAAAACTCAGAAGTATTCTTGAGAGTGTTAGCTGTGAGGATGACCTTAGATTTCTAATCCTCCTGCCTCTGCATCCTGACTGCTTGGATTAAAGGCCTGCACCACCACAATGGTCTATGTGTTCCTGGTTTAGTGGAACACGCTATTGACTAGCTACATCAGCAGCCCCTGGATCAGTCTTCATAAACAAAAGCAGGTAAACAAGCATCAACTCAAAAGGCCAAGGTCAAGTTTGAGATTTGGCTTCACTGGGCTTTAAGAGGCCTCTCTAGAGGTCCTAGGTCCTGACCCTGAGCTTCATGAAGGTCACCTGGTCATCCTCCAGAGGCTGAATGACCTCCTAAACCTGTCAGACCTTTCTTAAGCTCAAGGGCATCTTCATCATGGTCCAGATACCAAAGAGCCGTAGAGGCTATCTATCTGTGATCTTCTGTGGCTAAGATAACCCCTGCAGTGGTCCTCTAAGCTCAGAAGTCCCTGGGATGGGACTTAGTAGATATATTCCCATGGAAGGAGAAGGGCCAAAGGCAAAGCACCTACCTGCAGGGGTCATTGTGCCCAAGGGAGTGCTCATCCTAACTGTTCTGGGAATGCAAGGAGCACAAGAACCAGTGGGCTACTCAGGGAGAGGGATTCTGCCCACAAGTCCACACACCAGAGCCTCCATCAGACACTCCACAAAAGCAAGACAGAGCCAGCCATGCCCAACTCCCCTACCCTCCTGCCAGAAACTTCCAGAGACCTGATCTTCTAAAACGGGGGTCTTGTGTTTTGTCTTGTCTTTGTTTTGAAAAAATGCCAACAGCAGAGTTTCAGAACTGGGCTACTGCTACTGGTAATCTGCTAACAGGAGTAGAGGTGGCCTGACCACTTTTGGAAGATCAGATGTGTTTTGTGGCTTGTTGTTATCATTGTTTCCTATGGTGCTGGGGAAAGAATATGTTAGAACACGCACGCGCACGTGCTGGAAAATCACTAATCACTCCACCGCTGAGCTTCCGGCCAGATCATCTAAGCCAACCAGGTTTAATCAGTAGGAAGGTTACACCTGCCCAGGAATCCTCTTTTCAGGGTGAGGGACACAGGGTGGCTGTCATAAAAACGGAGAGAAAATAGCCTGTGTGGACCTTTTCTTCTGTGTTCCCTCCATCTCCACCTCCTGGTATCTCTTTATCTTTTATTTTCACCCAAAATCTATAGTCGCTCTGAGGGCAAAATTGCTCCTCTGGGCACCCGTTGAGAGGCACCGAGAGGATAATCCCCAAATGGCCAGAAATTAAGGCAGCTGGACTCCAACGAGAAGACAGAAGTCATATTATCTGTATCTGTGTTTGTTTTCTTTTTAAATCTGCACCCCCGCCAGAGCCATGGGACACCCTTGAACCCCTTATTTGTTTATCTGTGGCCCCTCATCCTGCTCCAGTAAACTTGTGGAAATGCAGTTTTACAGAAAAACTCCCTGCTCTATGTAACCTATTTTCCAAACTGAGTGTTTTTAATAGTGAAATGGGAAAGTTGGACATTGCCCAGTGAGGTGGTTCTCGTCTAACACTTGAGGATCAGCTAGAAGGATCCCAAGGTGCCAGGCCAACCTGAGCTAAAGCGATAATGAGACCTTCACTCAAAATTAAATGAATAAATTATTTTAATTTGGAATTAAAATTCACAAGAGAAAATTTAATTCTGCCATTCTCGGTTAACTTTGGCTCTATACTCCATCACACTGAGTGCGAAGAGATGGACAGAGACCATCACGTATCCTAGACAGGCCCCTCAAGGAGGAGACTGCACGGCGGCTGGACTGCTGTAAGCTTCGCAATAGACGCTTTCCCAAGAGCTGCTGAGCAGGGCCAACATTTCAGACTCTTTCACAAAACTGTCTGCGGCCCAATCGTGAAAGAATTATCCCACACAAAAAAAGGATTTTATTTTAATTTAGACGTTTATATTTTGTGTGTGAGCGTTTTGCCTGCATCTGTCTTTATGTGTGTTTCACACGTGCTGGTGCTGGGGGAGGTCAGCAAAGGGCATAGGGTCCCCTGGAATTGGTCGTATAGATGGCCATGAGCTGTGGCGGTCTGAGGAACAGGGGACAGTGTTTTGTTACGATTCACTTCCCATAAATCTCTAATCTCTGCCACATTTAATGTCATCGCATTCCCCTCTGCCCTCACCCATCTCCTTCTGCAACCTCTTTCTGGCTTTTCTGTTTCGCTTTTAAGTCAAAGGTTATCCTAGACATTTTTAAGAGCTGATCCTGATATTTGTGTATTATCCAATACTCTGATGAGAGCAGTGGTCACGGGACGCTGGAGATGCAGGAAGTCGTCTGAAATGTCATGGTTTGACCCGGAAGTCATGAGGAGCAGAGCGCAATGCTGATGGAGAGTCAAGGGACTTAGGTGGAACTGTGTTTGTTCCTATGGTTTCGCTTAGAAGACGGAGAAGCACCGCCCTCGTCTAATTCCAGAATTTGGAATTACAAATAAAGCAAGGACGGCTAATAAAGGGGAGGACAGCCTGGGTGAATTCACCATGGGGTGGGGGGCTTCTTTGGCCCACACTTACTTTGGTGGCAATATTTTCTGTGTATGGAAGAGAAAGAGAGAATGGGGCAGGAGAGAGTAAAGCGTTCTCTAACTCAGGTTCAGTGCTAGAGATTTAATAAATGTGCTTGGTTCCAGGCAATTTTAAGACGAAGTTGTTTGCCATGGCTTTGCAGTCTTACTTTGAAGCTGGAGAAGGCCACTGTGTGGATGGAATGTATCACTTAGCTTTCCTGAGGATGCAGCCTGTGTCCCCCGGCTTCACTACAGCAAGGACGCGTATCTCTTTATTTCCCTTTCTCTGCTTCTGATTTCTCCCATTCTTCCAGTAAATTACTGATTGTTGTATGAAGTGTCTCCTCTCTTTTACCCTAACCAATTCAGAATTATTTATTTATAATTTTTCTAGTTACTACCCATATAGATAAGTAGGCTTCCACAAAGCGACATTCTGTAAGAGGTGACTTAACCTCTCTTGTTCACTCTGAGTTCAAACTTTTTTTACCTTTTAAACAGTGAGGTTAGAGTTCTCTGATTGGATTTATGAAAACAGCGAAAGGGTTTGCTGGTTGAATGAAGTTTACTGAGAGGCACGGTTCATTGTCTGTCATACATTAGCTAGTTATGCTATATTACGGGCTATGGAATCAGACGAGGGGTCAAATGCTAGAATCAGAGTCTTGGTCAAGTTATTTAATTCTTAGAGGCTTCAAGTATAAAGTGGAGATGATTAGAAAGACCCCCCCCCCGAAATGGTATAAAGATTTCTATTTAGTTGAAGTCACCGAACACTGTAAGGCAATGTTCACTAAGCTGGGGGCACAGCAGTGAACAAGACCAAGAGGAGTCATCAGTGTATCCCCGAAACTCTTGCACAAGAGTTACCTATATAAAAGTCAATAAGCAGACAACGATCCGAGCCATTTCCAAAAGTGAAGAGAAATGTCTGATAAAATGCTTGCATGTTATAACCTGATACTATCAGCCTTGTGGCTTATTCTTCCCTATCAACCTTGAAAATCCTATTGGCTGGCTTTGCTCATTATCTTGGTGATAACTCGGGTCTTTTCCGTGTGGTCACATGGGTACCTGCTGTAGAGGTGTATTCTCTGTCCGAATATGTCAGGCGTGACTCCGCTTTCTCTGCAGTATACTTACCCTGTTCCCCATGAGCAATAAAGCCTTCTTTTTGTGGGGCTAGAGAGATGGCTCAGAAGTTAAGACTACGAGCTGCGTTTGCAAGAGACCTGGGTTCACAACCCTGAGTCCTAGGAGAACTCGCATGAATTTTCTCTTTTAACCTCATAGTCAAGGGCTAAAGGAATATCATGGAAGCTGATACAAAGGATGCTGTAAAAGCCAGAGGTAGCACAGAGAAACGCCATTCTCCACACTTGATGTGGCTGATGCACACATGAACCCATAGCAGTGTGGTTAGCTGCACAAAGCCTATGAAACACCAAGCCAGATAAAAAACGTGAACCTGGAGCGGGAACCTGGAGTGGGACAGGCTCCTGACTCTCCACCCCTAGCTGGGGAGCTTTGGACAGGCAGCCGCTGTCTTTGTCAGGGTGGCCACTGGGATGTTGTCCATGCCAGTGGATGACCCCACAACGAGTCACATACGGGCTGTGTTTATTAATTAATTAAACAGAAAGGATGTGAGGCTGAAAGGGAAATACATCGGGGAGGAGGCTAGGAGACGGTGAAGAGAGGGAACGGAGTGGATATGACGCATACATTATATCCATGTATGAAATTTTTAAGGAATAAATTTTAAAAAAAGAAAGTGGAGGTCTGAGCATCAAAAGTGTAGCACAGCAATTTCATATCAGGCTGGCTCCTAATTTTGCCTCAGGACTGCCTGCCACAGTCTTTTGTCTTCTGCCAGTAATTTCGGAAGGCCTGCCAATGGTTCGCTGCTGTGCACTTTATACCTACTTTCTACATTCTACGCAGGCATTTTTTGTACCAAAATATAAAGACACTAGAGCGGCAAGATGGTAAGGGCGCTTGCCGCCAATCCCCACAACCTGAGCTCGCTCCCCCGAGAAAGAACTGCCTCCTGCAAGCTGTCCTCCAACCGCCACATGTGCACCATGGAATACAAGTTTGTGCACATATATAATAAATAAATGTAAAAAGCAGTATAAAATCTGAAAAGCTTAAATATAGACACTTGCTCTCCTCTATGTACTAAACTTATTCTAAAAAGCTTGGAAATGTGAGAAAGAGGCAAAATTAGGTGAGAATCTATAGGGATTTCCCTCAAGGTAAACACCTGTCTTAGGGGCAAACTATTGCCTTGGAACTTGGAGTCATTCACAGTTCTTACCCCTGCATACTCAATAGACCATCTCTTCAGTCCTCGGCAATATAACAGTGTTTGACCATGCCTTGGTTAATATCTTTTGACTGAGTCATCAAATTGAAGTATTTTATTGGCCCCAGTTTCCCAGATATAATGGTGAGCTTTATGTACCAAATTGATTAGTATGAAAAAGATACTCAGGTATCCAATAAAGACATTCCTGGGTGTGTCTGTAAGGAATTTTAGAAGAGATTAGCATTTGAACCAGTAGACTGGGTGAAGGCATACGGCAGTCCACAGAGCAGAGCAAAAAAGTAAAAATGTAAAGGAATTTATCTATCAGGATGGAAACATTTATAGAAGAAGAATGTCTTAATGCTGGGAATAGTTGACTATGTCAGGCATATATATATATATATATATATATATATATATATATATATGTGTGTGTGTGTGTGTGTCCGTGTGTGTGTGTGTGTGTGTGTGTGTGTGTGTGTGTGTGTGTGTAGGTATAGGTGTATGTGTATATGTATGTATGTGTGTTGTATGTATACAAAATATATACATTTATTAGTGACAAACATAGGTTGCCCTGTTCTATATGTTTATATTCATATACATATAGTTTTTATGTAATTTATATGCAATACTTTTTTTAAATTACAGACTTTTCCTCTGACTCTGAGTTGTCTGGGGGCTGTTATTGTAGGATCGTTTGTTGTTATTGTGGGGTTGGGGGTCTTGAGGTCTGTTGCTCTTTGTTTCAGTTCACTCCAGTTTGACTTAGATAAGGAGAGGACAGGGCCCAAGATAACCTGTAACTTGTGACAATTCTCCAGCCTCAGCTCCCAGAGTCCTGGGATTGTAGGCATGCAACAGATGCATCACATTTTCAAAGAACGAAAACATATTGGGAAATTTAAAGCACACCTAAAATGATACATGAGCCAAAGAAATCATGTCAGTGACTTTAGAAAACACCTGGAAGAGAATAATAAAAACAACAAATCACCCGCAACATGCCTGCAAGATGCAGTCACAGGGTGACTGGAGAGATATTATCACTCAAAAGTAGCCAGGCAGGCCTTTGATTCAAGAAACGGGAGGAAATGAGTCAACCCAGATCGAGTAGAACACACACTCAAACTTGTTCTTTTAGAAAGTGCATTGAAAATACAGAGGCGAATGCCAGCAGCAAACCACTGAACTGAGAACGGGACCCCCGTTGAAGGAATCAGAGAAAGAACTGGAAGAGCTTGAAGGGGCTCGAGACCCCATATGTACAACAATGCCAAGCAACCAGAGCTTCCAGGGACTAAGCCACTACCTAAAGACTATACATGGACTGACCCTGGACTCTGACCTCATAGGTAGCAATGAATATCCTAGTAAGAGCACCAGTGGAAGGGGAAGCCCTGGGTCCTGCTAAGACTGAACCCCCAGTGAACTAGACTGTTGGGGGAGGTGGCAATGGGGGAGGATAGGGAGGGGAACACCCATAAAGAAGGGGAGGGGAGGGATTAGGGGATGTTTGCCCGAAACCGGAAAGGAATAACACTCGAAATGAATATAAGAAATACTCAAGTTAATAAAAAAAGAAAAGAAAAAAGAAAGTGCATTGAATAGGCAAACCTATGACCAGAGTGAGGATGGGAAGAGAAGAGATCAGGAAGAAGAGGGGACCCCGCAGACACAGAAGTTCTGTAAAGTTCTATATAATACTGCCTTGGGCAAAATGGGTAGCTTCCAAAAAATAAACAAACAAAGTTGTAACTTACTAAGAGGACAAACTAAAGTGAAGAGGCCTCCATTAATGCCATTGACACTGAATGACTGAGGGAGGAGTTTTAAATATAGGTACAGAACAGTTGGTGGCCCCCTCAGTAACTTAAGCACGTTCCTCTTAAGATAGAAAAGGCAGTGTCCTCTTGTAAGACAGCAGGCTGGACAAGTTCCAGATCTAGTGTCCCCACCCTGCCAAGGGGCCTGGATGTCAGAGGCACAATTCATATGAGTCAGAGAAAGTCCCAACGGCTTTGCAACAGGTCAACCCTTAAGATCAATGTGTGCTCTCAGGGCACTAACTTAGAATGTCATAAAAACGGAAAGTGGCCTTTCTACCTCGACCAGCAGCTGGGAGCATGGCCGGTTTTAACAAAAAAAAAAAATTGAAACAATAAACTCTAGTTGTAACAAAGCTACTTCAAGTCCGGACTCACTCAAGTCTGACAGCAGGACAATCATGAGAAGTTTGCAAAGGACAGGACAGATGATGAACCAAGAACCAGAGATGCTCTCAGAACTAAAGTGTTGAAAGTTTTAAGTGTGCAACACTAATTTATCTGGGAAAACACCCGCTGCCTCCAGATCCAACTCTCTGGAGCTCTTCCAGCGTGCCGGCAGGCATAGTTCCTCCTCCTTCTTGCCTGGCCTCAGGCCAACACCCTCCCGGGACCTGGCTGTGTCCCGGGAGCGCCTGCGGCCACCCCAACACCCCGCAGCGACCCACCTCCTCGGCGGCCTGGCCCAGCGGGATGCCCAGGCTCTGCAGCCCCTGCTGCAGCTCTCCGATATCCACCACGCCGTCCCCATTGCGGTCCAGCGCCCGGAAGAGCGTCTCGTAGCGCGTGGGCGGCTCCGCGTCCTGGCAGACGGCGGTGGGCAGCACGAAGGCCCGCAGCCAGCGCAGCATGGTCGGGGGGGAAGTCACGGCGAGCTGGCGGGGCAGGATCCGAGTGCTGAGGCCTGGTGGAGTGAGGCGGTGGCCTCCGAGCGTCTGGAGCGTCTTCGCGGGGCGAGGCTTCAGGCTCACAGGAACCGAGCTCGGCACAGGGTGTGGCCGCCCAGCTGCTGCTCGGGGCGGAGCTGGCCCTGGCCCTGGTCTAGCTGGCGGTTGGGAGGGGATGGGCCATCCTCCAGCCTCCGGAACCCGCAGGCAGGTAGGACAGGGTGCTAGGGAGCCGGGAGGGTTTCTGCTTTGTCCAAAGCTCCTCAAAGCCGCAAGCTTCGCCGACAGATTATTAAAGCTTGGGGTACGGAGGTAGTTTGATGAGCAGGCTCGACCCCAAAGACCTGTAGGGCTGGAAGAGGGAGTTCTGCTCTTTGAGTTCACCAGAAAGACAACAGTGGGTGGATATCTGGGACAGGGAGTCAAACAGCTATCAGACCAAAGGAAGAGGAAAGGGGCCCAGGAGACTGTAGAGAAAGGAGGGGAGATGCAGCACAATGAGTACCTTCCCACAGCACGCAAAGGAACTTCAGCTCCTTCCCTTCAAGACAGGTGAGGTCCTGAGTTTTGCCATTTATAGTTCAGGTGAGACACGGTTTCTGGGATAACGGGGGACACATTGGAACTACGGAGACTTCGAGGCCTGGCCCTTCGGCTATGTAATTCCAAAGACAGGAGTAAGTTCCCTGGATGGCTTCTGTCTGTAAAATGAGAATATGAACCTCTGCTTTGCCCTCGGGTGAAATGTCCTTCTCTGGAATGTTCTCAATGCAGTCACTGCTGCTTATGTCCAGTTGTCTTCGGCTATGTAGAACGGGAACTAAAACCACTTGTTTCTTCAAAAGTGGGGACTTGGATTTACCTCCTCCTTGCCATTCTGTACATTAAAATATACTGTGTATAAATAGAACCTGCAGATAAGAGCTGCCTGATGTTAATAAAAATTACCCCGAAGCCACTCTCTGTGCTTCTGTTGCTTCCATGCTGTAGTCTTGGAAATTAGCCCCTTCCTCCGGAAATGCTCTCAGACGCCACCAGTGTTTGTTAGCTCTCCTGGAAAATGGCTTCTAAGACCATTCTCTGGAGATGGCTGATGTTGAGGACGCTTGTCAACCCAGAAACCACCGAAAGTTTCCTCAGTGGGACAACCTGTGCTGTGTTCATAAGAGGAGATGCCTCTCAGCGCTGAAAAGTAGTCGCGTGATAGGAAGTTCTGAAAAGAGCAGAGCTATCTATACAGGGACAGAACCATGTCAGGAGCTGTGAGAGTTAGGAGGGGTTGATATTAAAAATGCAGCATATGAGGTGCTGGGGATTTAGCTCAGTGGTAGAGCGCTTACCTAGGAAGCGCAAGGCCCTGGGTTCGGTCCCCAGCTCCGAAAAAAAAAAACAAAAAAAAAAAAAAAATGCAGCATATGAGGTGAGAGGTTTTATTCCACCCTGTACTCCTAGCCCCCAACCTCCACCCTACAAGCAATGAGGTCATGTAACCATGGACTGGAGCCTCTGAAACCTTAAGCCCAGGTGAACCTTTCCCTATTTATAAACATTATCTCCAGTATTTGCTATGACGGTGAAGGAGGCTACCACACAGATAACAGTCAGAAAATTTCTTCATGGTAGAAGAAAATGTACACGGACCTCAGACATCTCCATGAAAGGGCTTCCTCCCCTGTCCATTGGTCAGGCCCCCAGAGGCTACACAGAATGCTGGGCTCACACTTGGTTTTACTTGATTCATTTCTGTGATCAGGAAAGACAAGCCTAGGATTCAGCCTAATTCAGCACTTCTGCATTAAAAGACTTGGGACTTTCTCATGCCCTTCATTTCCATGGAAACTGCAGACATTCCCCCCCATCAATTTTGGTCCTTGGAGACATCAGCACCTACTGTGGATCACTTGGAGTGGTGAAGGATCTGCTTGAAAAACCACTCCAGAGTCTCAGTTTGGGCAAGTAAACGTGCTTACCCTTTTTGGTAACAGCTACTAATTGCCCTGTGCTGTTTCTGACACAGCATCCATCTCTGAGCCAGGGCCGGTTCAGTCCCAATCCCTCACGGTTGGTGCTCCATGAGCAAGCATGAAGGAGGCCATGCATTGCACAGCTTCCGTGAAAGGCTGTGGTCACCACAGGAAAGGTGATTTCATCAAGCAGTAGGACATGAACCTGGACATACAGTGAGGAAATCATCATTTTAAGTTTGGACTCATTCATATCACATTAATATAATTGGAAATTCTACCATGTTCTTTAAGCCATCTAGGAGTCAGAATTCCAGATTAAAAGAGAATTCTGTCGGGGTTGGGGATTTAGCTCAGCGGAAGAGCGCTTGCCTAGCGAGTGCAAGGCCCTGGGTTCGGTCCCCAGCTCCAAAAAAAAGAAAAAAGAAAAAAAAAAGTTAGCAAAAAGAGAATTCTGTCTCTTGCCCAGACCATCTACCGACCCATCCCACCCCAAAATAAATGCAAACGACTCCCGATTGTAAGATCAAGACACTAAATTATGGAAATCACCATTGCTAACTGGTTTTAAACTTCACATTTTAAAGCAATTGTAATTGTTTTAAATAATAGAATTACAATTGGCTTTGAACCTTGCCTCGGCATTTAGAAAGCTCTGTTAAGACTCTTGTGTTTCTTGGGGGGATGGGCTGTGTCAGGAGGGCCTGGGAGGAGAGGCGGCCCTTTACATCTGAGTGTAAAGTGAATAAATTAAGTAATGGAAAAAAAGACTTCAGTGTTTCAACACTTATTTGAATTGTGTCCCGAAAACTACATTTTAGTGTAAATAATTCAAATCTTTTTAATAACACTAATCATAGGCAGCTGATCGATATTGTATATATCTATTTTATATATAAAAAGCACTGAGTCCCTCTCCTCTCCATGCTTCCTCTCTCCATCTCTAACCCCCCATGCTTCCTTCTTTCCTTCCCTCTTTCCCTCCCCGTACCCCTCTCCTCTTTCCTTTCCTATCTTCTTTATAGTTAAAGGCCTCCAGGCAGGTCTGAGTAAGACCATCTGTGCAGCAGGAATGACAGGTGATCGAGCTGGGCACCTGACTGGACTGAGTGAGTGAGGCACGACCTGAATGGAATCATGAGGAACCGTCAGATAAACCAAACAATCTCCCACGGTCTGTTAGGTTTGTAAAGATGTTAAAGTGGGGGAATGATTCAAACAATGTTTCTGGTTGAAGAAGAATGTTTCTGTTGAGAGGAGTTCAGCGTGGGACCTGAAAGGCTATTGATGGGTTTGCCTGTAAAACGTTTTCCTTTACAGTAGCAAATTGGCTCCTTGGGACCAGAACAAAAACAACCCATAATTCATATAATATTTTCAAGAGGCCAGCAGTGTGGTATAGCAAAAGCCATCCAGATGGTGGAAGCAACGCAGTCACTTAGTCTGATGGCCAGGAATGAGGCTACGGCAGAGAACTTGGCTGCCTGCATTCTCTCCTGTCCACAGTCTCTACGGTGTTGGTTGGCTGGCGGCATCAGAGACAAGAGGTTGGGATTTGGCTAGGAAGCTAGCTAGAAGAGGCGAGTGAAGGTAGAGGTTGGTCTACCCAGCCAGAGTTCTATCAAGGTAAGGGAAAGCATGCTGAGGGTGTGTCATATGACCATCCTTCACCTAACATCACAGGGTGAGATTAAGTCAGCGTGGTTTCACTAAGCGTCCATAAAACTCAACCTTCATGAATCTTCTGTCAGCTATAAGGATAAACTAAACTTCCCAAATGCATTTCCTCATTTTTATGCTGGAAATATTTCACACACATTGAAGGCAACGCATAAGGTACACAATGGACACATAATTTTTTCTTACCTGCAGAACATATTCTATTGAACAAGTTCACACAGGTTCCAAACTTGCCCAGTATAAAATAATTCTCTTTAAGATACTGTCTTAGGGGATCCTGAAAGTATGGCGGTGTCAAAGGTGAAGCTACGGCCCCATCAACTACAAGCAGAACCTGTCCCCGCTGGGGAGGTCGGGGTACAGCATGTTTGCTGTGTGCATCGGGCCTTGATCTTTGGCTACTGGAGAAATGATGAGGTGGAACCAGGAGCGTAGGTGCCTGCTGATCGAGGACTTGGAGGCCAGGATCACCCTCATGCCACTCCTCCAGACAGAGAAGGACCACAGGACCCTGCAGATTCTTCAGAAGAACCTGGAGGAGGAGGCCATCATCATGAAAGATGTGCCCAACTGGAAGGCGGGGGAGTCTGTGTTCCATATCACACGACAGGTGATATGTCAGCGAGCTTTATGGGTTACACACCAAGAAGGAGATGGAGAACGCCAACTTCGGCTTCACACTTAGGGCCTGAGCTGACGCACATAATAAAGAATAGTTAAAAAAAACAAAAAAGATACTGTCTTAGTTAGGGTCTTATTACTGTGAACAGACACCATGACTAATGTAAGTCTTATAAAGGACAACATTTAATTGGAGTTGGCTTACAGGTTCAGAGGCTCAGTCCAGTATCATCAAGGCGGGAGCATGGCAGCATCACAGCATCCAGGCAGGCCTGGTGCAGGAGGAGCTGAGTTCTACATCTTCACCCGAAGGAGGCCAGGAGCAGACTGAGCATTCCCAGGCAGCTAGGCGGAGGGTCTCCAAGCCCACCCCATAGTGACACACTTCCTCCAACAAGGCCATACCTTCTAACAGTGTCACTCCCTGGGCTAAGCATATACACACCATCACAGATACCTGTATGTGACAATGCTTGGCTGCTTTTGTCTTTGCAAACACAGGAACAACAGAATCAGGTGAGAGGATGGCATTCTCACCTCTGCACTGCAACCATGGTCTTCATCCACTCTGTTCAATAGCCTAACTCTCATACCTGCTTTCCTACCTTCTAGCAGGAGGGAAAGTTCAAAGCAAACACAGTTCAGAGGGCCACGGAGTAGTCAGGGATGTTTAAGCCAGGAACAATGATAGAAGTGACCACAGCTGGAGGAAGACAAAACTCTTAGCTACAGTTTTATTACAGCACAGGACAATGATAAGTGTTAAGCTATTGGAAATGGAGATCCTAGGAAGGTTCATTGCTTCAGAAGGTAAATTAAAAGCATGTTAAGTTACAGTGCAATACAGGATTGGGGTGGGGAGAGCTGGGAAGATGTCTCGGTTGGTAAAATGGTTGCTTCATAAGCATGAGGACCTGCTTTCGAGCCCCTAGCACCTACATCTAAAACAAAACAAAAACAAAGATGGACATGGCAGGGCACACCTATAACCCCAGCCCTGTAAAGGCACAGACGGGCATCACCAGAGCTTACTACCCAGCCAATCTCTCCTGAAAAGGCAAGCTTCAGGTTCATGAGAGACCCTGACTCAAACGAAAAAAAGGGGGTCTATGGAGACTCAGCAAGTAAAGATACCTGTGGTTAATCCTGTTGACCTGAGTTTGACCTTTGGGACCCACACGGTGAGAAAGAACTGACCCCCAGCAAGTGACTTCTGACCTCCATGCGCATGCCTTGACACTGCGTATGTGTGTGAGGTAGGAAGAGATTAAGGAAGCCACCTGATGTCACTCTCCTGCCTCCATATGCATACTCACACATACGAACACACAAGAACACACAAAAGGTGGTAGGGAAACTTCAATAACATTAATTATTTTAGACATAACTTCCCTGAATTACCTTAGAATTAGGTACTATATTGCAATATAAACGTTCTAAGAAGAAAAGGCCAGAATTAAGGTTGAAAAAAGACTGAGAACAAGAGGTGGTATAATAAACCCTTGCCCTCTACCGAATACAAAACAACTGTTAATATTCATTAAATGCCTGCTATGTGCAACCTACAGATCTCCAAATAGCAAAGACGACAATGAAGAAAACTAGCTGAAGCCCTGAGTTCATGGAGCCTATCTTCCAGTCCAGGGAGACAGAAAACAGCATAATCGTTTCTAAAGGGTTCTGACACTGTAAGAAATCTGGGGTGGGGGCTGGAGATATGACTTAGCAGTGAAGGGCACTGGCTGCTCTTCCAGAGGACTCGAGTTTGGTACCCAGCACCTACATGGCGGCTCACAACCATCTGTACCTCCAGTTGCCACCTCTCCCTCCCAAGCCACTGGCAGTCACCTGCCTCTATGGGTCTGATCACTCTAGGGTACATATGTTTAGCCTTTGTGACTAGTTCATTTCCCTTAAAGTAACGCCGTCCAGGTTCATCCATATGTACTATATATACATCAGGATGGTCTTTCAAAGGAGAAATGGCATTCCATTGTATGCATACACCACCGTTTATTAGGTATGGGGACTTTCAAGTGGCTGTACATTTTGGTTATTGCAAGCAATGCTGAGATAAGCATAGGTGAGCAGATCGTCCCTTAAGACCCTGCTCTGAATTGCTTTTGAAATAGTGTAGGCTGCTGGGTCATGCAGTCATCCTGCTTTTGGTCTCATGAGGTCCGCTCAGAACTCTTCTCCGTGGCTCTGTGCTCCATCAGCAGTACTCGGAGTCCCAGCTTCTCTAAGTGCTCATCAGCCCTGGCTGGCTTCTCCACGATAGCCATCATGGCGGCATCGTGAGATGGGATGTCCGTGAGGCTTTAAATTGCTTTCCCTGTGATCAGGAACGCCAAGCAGTTTTTCTTTGCTT
Organism: Rattus rattus; assembly: GCF_011064425.1. NCBI lineage: Eukaryota > Metazoa > Chordata > Mammalia > Rodentia > Muridae > Rattus > Rattus rattus. The sequence continues at coordinate 49,165,176 of NC_046156.1, forward strand.
CTTTGTGTCGTTTGTATATTCTCTCGGGGGAAATGTCTATCCAAGTCCTTTGCTCATCTTTTAACTAGTTTGTTGTTGAATGTGATCACGATATAGCATAATGTAGGAAAATGACACAGAGGAAATGCTCATCTTGTACAATTGATATCTGCTAACGAAGTAAAGAAAGGTAATGCAGAACTATTAACAGAGTTCTGACAATAGTCATCCCGTTGTAAAAGTGAAATACTAGGCTATCACAGCATTATTCCTCAGCCAACTTCAGGACTCCTATCGCTCCCATTCACCATGCAAATAAAAAGCAATGACTCAGAAGAAGAGCTTTAGAGATAACCTGCTGAGTCACACCCTTGGCTCCCAGCTCATCCAGGAGGTGCCCCACCTCCAGCTCCACCAGCCAGGTTCAGTCAGATTACCTGAGAGGGCCCAAATAAGTGGGGGCTGTTGAGGACGCAAGCAGAATTAAGAAATGTTAGCCAGTCTTTCTCATAATGGAAGGAAAGAGTGTAAGCTATTGACCTGAGCAAATCACTCTAGCGATTGTGGAAACTGTGAACTGAAACAGGAATTCCCCCAGGTGAGGGGGAGGGAGGCAGCTCTGGTCTACAAAGACCATCTACAAAGATAAAGCCATCTTCAGGGGTGAGGGGGATCAGATGTGCAGAAACTGAAGGGAACATAGGACTAGCAAGCAAAGTGACTCATAGCGCTCTAAATGGAATTTTGAAGTGGCCTGTCTATTTGGCTGAAGAAATTAACCATAACATCGAGTTTAAGTGTGCTGATTTTTTGCTTTACTGTGTAAAACATGTTCAAGCTTAACTTAAAAAGAATTTCTAACAAAGACTCTGTGCAGCTTACCAAGTATTCCCTAATGTAATTGCATGAGGTATTACCATCCAATCAAAAACAGTTATAGGATTTTGGAAAAGGTAACAGGAAATGTAAAATAAGAATTCTGTGGATGATAAGAGATTTTAAGTTATTGAACAATTTTGCCAAAACTACCATTTAATTTGTATATTTTATAATAAATAAAGACAAAGTAATTTTACAAGTAGTTGATATTTCTTTCTTTTTAGGAAAAAGTAAGGTCACCTTATAACCCAGGTATTATCTTATACCTTAGTGATTATGGCAGTGATGACAGTTTGGTATTCCACTTCTAAGTTAGTCCAAAAAGCAATTTCACTAGTTCATGAGCCACACAGCCAATGCCCACTGCAGGAAGCAGCTTGAGGATATTAGGGGTTAAACCCCTAAAAAATCCCTTCTTCCCTTCTTTGGTGTATATTTCCTGGATGAGCTGCATCATGGGTATTGTTTCATTTTCCAGCATGGCTATAAATTAAAAAAATATATAACTCATCATTTAATATTTACATATCAACCTAGCCAAAGATAATGAGAACTTATAGAAGTTGAAATCATTTCACAGGATACTCATATATAGAATGATCCTATACATCAATAGGGTAGTGTCCACAGTCCACTCCCCGGTCCCCATAGGCTTGTAGTCATATCATAATGCAAAATGCATTTAGTACAACTTCAAAAGGTCCCCATAGTTTATAACAGTTGCAAACCTATTTAAAAGTCCAAAGTACGAAGTCTCTTTGGAGATTCGTACAATCTCTTAACCGTAATCTCCTATAAAATCAAAATCAAAAAGCATTGCATACTTCCAGGCACAGGATAGACATTTCAAGAGAGAGCTCAGTGAGGAAATACTGGGCCTAAGACTGAAAATCGGCTGGTCAAACTCTAAACTCTGCATCTCCATGTCAGGTGTCAAAGTGCTCTCCAGACCTCCAACTCCTTTCACCTACATTGTCTCCAATGCACTTCTTTCTCTTGGGCTGGTTCCACTCCCTATTAGCAGCTTCCTCAGCAGACATCCCACAGCCCTGGCTTCTCCAACATCTTGGAGTCTCCAAGGAAATAAATGCAAGCTTCACCTTCACAGTTTCAAACAATGGTCTCTCTAGGCCTCTGTGTAGGAACATGACCGCCACATGCCTGGCTTCAGTGGTATTCCTTAGTCTTGGAGGAAGATTCCGTAACCCCTTTTTCTATCCTTGACTCTAAAATCAGAACCACATGACCAAAGCTGCCACATTCTATTGCTCGCTGGGGCTGCAACATGGCCTCCTTGTTCAACTCCAACTTCTCTAGTTTTGTGTTTTCAATGGTTTCCTTCACTACCTAAGCTTGGCTGTCCTGAAACTCAGTCTGTAGACCAGGCTGGTCTCAAACTTAAGAGATCTGCCAGCCTCTGCCTCCGGGATTAAAGTCATGCAACACCACATCTGGCTGTAAGCTTTCATTTAATTCCTTGTCACAATTGAAAGCTTAGTTGGGTGGGATCTTGCTCTGAGCTCACCACTACCTTTTTTTCATTAAACATCAGAATTTTCTTTAATCTGTTTACCTCCCTAAACACAGGACTTAGCCCCACTTTTTGATGCCCCCTTTTTCCTCAAATTGTACATCTTTGTAACTTTCCTTGCTCAGTCTGCTCCTTTTCATTATAGATTTGCATAAGTGTGGCCACTAATAGCCATATAACACAGCCCACATACAGACACAGACTATTTTGAAATCTTTCTCTGCAAATTCAGTTAGCCCAAAACTCTTCTATTTAGCCTGAGGCAGATTTGTTTTTGTTTTTGTTTTTTTGTTTTTGTTTTTGTTTTTGTTTTTGTTTTTTGTTTTTTGTTTTTTGTTTTTTTTGGACAAGGGCAGAAAGCAGCCACATTTTTCATCAAAATATCACAATACAATAGTCTTTAGGCCACATTCTTCTTCTCTGAAACCTCTCGAGCCAGGCTCACACCATTCAAATCAACCTCGGCACCACTGTCTTCCGTGCTCATACTAGTATAGCCCATTATGGCCCATTTAAAATGTTTGACATCTTTTTAAACCAAAAGTACACATTCCTCCAAACAAAAGCATGGTCAGATCTATCACAGCAATTCCCCACTCCTGGTACCAACTTCTGCCTTAGGATTTCTATCGTTGTGAGACCACATGACCACAGAACTATTACAAAGAAAAGCATTTAGTTGGGGCGGTCTTCCATTTCATAGATTTAGTCTATTATAGTCATGGTGGAAAGCATGGGGAATGTAAGCAAGCAGTGCTGGAGAAGAAACTGGGAGATCTATGTCTGGATTTCCAGGCAGTAGGAAGAGTTGTGAGCCATTAGGTAGACCTGGCATGCATTTCTGAGACCTCAAAGCCTACCCACTTGTTACACCTTTCCTCCAACAAAACCACACCTACTCCAGCAAAACCACACTTCCTAATAGTGCCATTTCCTATGGGTCTATGATGGCTGTTTTATTTGAACCACCACACAGAGTGACTATACATGTATACGTGTAGCTACTTAAATTTAATTAAAATTAAATTAAATCTCCACTCCTCAGTAATATTAGTACATTTCAAATGCCTGATATGTGTGGATATAATGGGTGGCTACTATACTGGGCAGAACAGATATAAATGGTTTCCATCACTACTCCTTCCAGTTCCTTAGAACAACTTGCAAGTCTCTCATGAGAGACTTCACAGAGGCATTTGGAAGAAAGACTAAAGGGTAGATTAATAGAAGGCATGAGTGATACTGGAGAGAGAAATTCTCCATCTCGAGTGTGATATAAACCAAACACAAAGCCTACTTGAGAAAGAGAGGGAGAGAGAAAGTAAAAGCACATTACCCACCGTGAGACTCTTGATCTATTCAGGAAGACAATAATTACATTGTGCTGCTTGTTTCATCTTTGAAAAGTGACTCTAAAAAATTGTTAAAATTTAAATCCCTAACATTTCACCGAGAAAAACAAAACACAAAGTATTTGCCATCATTTCACTGAATAGACTAAAGGACAGAGATTCCCGAAGCAGCTTACAGCAGTGCCAGCAAAACCAAGGATAATGAGCCTCTGTAGATTAGCTGTTGGTTCGATTTAAAGAATGCAAGTTTTTTCTATTATTCTACATGGCCCTTCCTAATTAAAATCTCCTTAAAGAGACAATTGAAGCAAATGTGGAGAGCCCCAGACAGGACTTTGGAAGAAAAGGAAAATTGAAACTTACAAAAGGTTCTAAGAGAGATGGCTCAGTGGTTAAGAGTACTTGATGCTCTTTCAGAGGACCCAGGTTCATTTCCCAGCACCCATGTAGAGGCACATGACCATCTACAACTCCAGTTCCTGGGGATCTAACTGCCCTCTTCTGTCTACTTCAGGAACTGCATGTATGTAGTACATGTAGATACATGCATGCAACCCTTTCATACGCATAAAATAAGTAAATAAATACACCCTTAAAAGTGCTTTAAATTGGTTAGCTTCTTCATTTTCAATTGTATGCCTTTAAAATTATCAGCTAATACTTATTTAAAACATATTTCTTACCTCAGTGATGACTTCATTAAACTAAAATAAAAAAATTTAAAAAAAATAAAATAAACTCACCTGCCTGCATGCGAGTTCTAACAAGGTTCAGGGGGAAACTGGCCAACTGGCCTAAAGTGTGCGACAGTGTGCTACACGCCAGCACAATTGCTAACCCCGGGTTCACGGAGCTTTCTGCATAGTGTTCTAGCCAGTAATTCTTCAGAAGCTGCTGGTGGAGAAGAAAGGACCACCTGAGTTCACAGTTGGTGTTTGTGTTCTCTTATGTCCACTTTGTCTGGCTTTCCTTTCTGTTTTCTTTTTATTGTTTTAGTTTTAAAGACCAGAGCAAAAACTCTGGATATTCTCACAGAGATTAACTCAATACCATTTTTATGCCAACATCAAATCTGACCTGAGAAGGGTAACATGGTCATGACCATGAAATGCCATGACCCTGACTGATAACATCGCACCGTCAGAATACCTCAGGATGTGGCTAAGGGGGTTTATTCTTTTAAAGATCTATAAGTGGGTAATTCTGATGCATATCCAGGATTGAAAAATACTATTTTAAAGAAGTTATATCTATAATCATCATGGCCAAGAAGTGGCATTAAAAAAAAATCAAACAAAAATCACTAGATTACCAGATGTCTAAAAGAAAGGCAAATAAAAACATTCAGTTTGATTCTTGATCAGAAGCTATTCCATGCAAAGCCATATCTATATTTCAGAATAGAAATAGTGTGTCCCCTTTTCAAATATAATGCATAATGTGGGACTCACCTCAAAGATGGTGAGATCCAAGCCTGCATACGGTACAATACTCAGCAGGTTCGGAACATAGCCTTTGCTGAAGGCCTGAATGCCCTCTCTCCTCAGAAGCTTCCTGCCACAGTCAATAATCCCAGAGAACTCTCCAGTTCTACCCAGAATCAGCCTGGTCTTTATCACCTAGGAGAGAGACAATGTAATAAAGACATTGATTAATTTTACCTAACCCATGCAGCAATCTAGGTGTGCCGTATCTACCACGTTCACAATTTTTTTGAAATCATAGAATTCTTGGTGGCTTGCTTACACCTGTAGCCTCAACACCCAGAAACAAGGGCAAGGGGTTCCTACTTGCTCCATGTCAGCCTGGGCTGAATAGTGACTTCCAGGCCAACATGGGCTACAAAGTAAGACACTGTCTCAAAAAAAAAAAAAAAACCCACCCACAAACAACAACAACAATAAAAACACCCAAAACAATCTAAAAGTAAATGTCTACTTTTAAACTCCATTTGTTCAACCTGTTATTTCCCTCTAAAATGCCTTTCTTCATAATCCCTCGTGTTCAAAGCCTATGCCATGATGATACATCTATTCATATCTTTCATGGAGTTCTTAACTAGAAATAATCCTCCCCTTTGAGTTCCCACAGTACTATATATTGAGCTATCTTCTAGAACTTTTTTTAAATTTTGGATCATTAATAACACTGTAGATTTTTATTTTCCCTTCTAGACTATGGAGTACATGATGATCAAAATCTCCATCTGAGTCTCCCTTGGATCCCATACAGTACCCAGCAAAGTACCTTAAACTTTGCATGCATACAATCCACATTTGCTTAACAAGTGACTAAATAAATAACTCTATTTCCTTGTCTAGCTACAATACCATTTGTCCAAAACAACAATAAAATACACAGTTTAAAGTCTTTACAAAGTTATTATAGTGATCTGGAAATCATTTCTGGTTGTTAGTTGCATGAACAGCATGATTTAATTAAAACGTTGTAATACATACCTCCAAGGGGTAAACACAGGTTTGGGAAGTTATACCAGCCATGGAACCAGCTATAAATCTTTGAAGAAACCCTAAATTAGCATCCTCAAAACTAAGAAGCTTCTTATACTGTATAAATAAAAATATTGAAATTATTACTGAAATATATGCCTTTCAAGTTTTATAACATTAACTAATAGTATAAAATTACATTAAAATTTATATCAGGTGCCAAATATTAGCACAACCTAAGATAATACTAAATTTTAGTTTCTATGTAGTAGATGATTTATAGATTTCTATTCAGCTTTCTATTTTTTCCTGTGGAATAAATGAATAGCAATGTTAAACTGTTTAAGTCTATTCTTGAATGTGTTGCATCATAAGAGCATGCAAATCATGTAAACAAAAGTTGTATTTTTACCTCTTTTTAGCATCCTGCTTTATACGTGGAAGAGAATGTGTTTGGCTAGATAATTAGAAACATAACACGACGGACTCTTTTGTTACTAGGAATATTGTAAAGAAAGTCAGGTGAGTAAAGCTTATGAGGACTCTACTGGGAATTAAACTACGGGCAACCCTTGTTAACTGAATAAAGAATGAAGGTGTGAGAAAATTAAATATAGAAGAAATGAAGAGACGGTTCGGTGATTAAGAGCGCTTGCTGTTCTTGCAGAGGACCTGGGTTCAGATCCCAGCACCCACTTGGAGGTTTCACAACCATTCTCAACTCCAGTTCCAGGGGATCCAGCACATTCTCTTCTGACCTCTGCAGGCAGTAGTAGGCCACAAATGCTGAGTACACACACATGCGTGCAGGCAAAACATGCACACCTATGTAAAGGCATTAGGATGCGTGTTGCTTGTGCCTAGGGCTTTAAAGGTGACAAGATGCTTTATTTGACAGGGAAAATGTCAAGGCAGCAAGCACGCAGATATACTTCCAGTCAGATATGCCATAAGAACCGGGGCAAGGGCTAGGGTCTGAGCAGAGTGAAAAGATGTAGAAAAAGGAGGCACATGGCAAAATTGTTTAAAGATCAGTGCCATTAAAAAGAAGCCATGTAGCTAAACACTGTGGAGTGTGCCAATAACCCCGGCTGCTGAAGACTGGGGAAGCCTCAGAACATAGCAAGACTGCACCTCAGTTTTTAAAAGAAAACGGGAGGCAGAGGTAAAAGTCTTTTACAAAACAAAAATTAGAGATGAAAAGGGGATGTTACAGTGGGTATTAGAGGAGTGAAAATGATTATATTATTAAAAACTATGTGCCAATAACCTGTGTAACCTTTCCCCCAAAAAATAAAGTCGCTACGTGAACTAAGAAGAAATGGGAAGCCTGAACAGACCAATAACACATGAGGAGACAGGATCGCCAATAACAAAAGGAAATCAATGGTCACATTTAGTTTATAGAACTGGTGTCACTCTCAACTTTCTCAAAAGTGAAAAGGCCAGCGTCCACTGACTCTAAGCCAAACACATAAGACAAAACAGTCTCCTACGTGGGTATATACAGGAAAGTCCTCTACAGAACCAAGCTCACTTAAAAGACCATATGCTGGCACTGAGGCTCTTTATCAAGGATAAAGGTTCAGCATACTCACACATATCAGTGTGGCACAGCACATGAACAAAAGGAAAAAGGCCTTCTTATCTAAACAGACAGGAAACGCCAACACTCATTCATGATTAAAACCCTGGGGAATTTTTTCCAGATTGGTTTTGAAGGTCAAACTGAAAAATCTCTAAAAAGCATTCAAATGGTTCCAAGGGGGAAAAAAAGCAATTATTTTTTTGTGGACACCTCATATGCTGTGACAATGAAGAGAACTAGTCACAGACTCGTCCTGTGACGTGTACGACGGCGTGACCCACAGAGGCACGCTTTCCATAAGAGAGCACAGAAGAAACCAAATGAAAGCAAAAGTAGAAATATTTACGCTGACAACTACTGTTTATACTTACTGCTCTTTCACAGAAGTCTAGACTTTGAAAAACTGAGTTTAAAACGTAATCGAGTCAACAGCACTTTACCTGTTCATAGGCCCCAATCTTGATTGCCGTCTCTGGTGTAATTTTAAAAATATTTACACCATTTCCTCGCCAAAGAGAAAACAAGCCTCCTTCTTTTACCATCTGCTTGAACACATGGACCAATCTCAGTTTGCTCATCTTTGAACTTTGAACCTGGAAATAACGGCAAATTCATCAGTTTCTTTTGCCAGTAATATAAAATAATTTCACCACTGATGAAGCAATTAGACCACACACTCCATAGCCCTCAGCGGCAGTTTCACTTTGCTTCAGTCACATGAAACCGATGCCAGCATTCTCCTGGTTCCCAGTGACACATGAAAATCAAGTAATCTTCCCGAGGATCGCAGAAACAAGCATTGTGTGTGTTTTACTTTGCAGGCTGCTCAGCAGAGATGAAGTCACCCGTACTCCACCTTGCTGTCCAGGGTCTTGAGTCACCTCTGTGCACTGTAGCTATCTATGAGGTATAGCCTACCTACCTCGTAGTCAGTCAGGAGCTATCTCAGTTACCAAAGCTACAGCATTGCCGTAGTGCGCATGCTCCGGCGTCCTTTATTTCATTCAATTAAGGCCCCAAAGCTCAGCAGTAGTGACATTTGCAATGTGCATATGCCAGAGGAAACATGAAGCGCTTCCTTAAGAGACAGGATCAAAGCCATGTAACTTGCATTAGAGTGTATGATCATGACTCTATTCCCTTAGTATTACTATGGGGAATCTCTTATTATGCTTAATTTAGAAATTAAACTTTATTATGTATGTGAATGTATGCATGTATCTATGTGTGTATAGGATAAGATACAGTCGTTCGTCTAGGGTTTATACTATCCACAGTATAAGGCAGCTAATGGAAGCTTTCCTAAAACGTCAAGGAAAAATAAAGACAGGTTATGAAAGACAGAAATAATTCAATTATCAGAAACGCTCAGCACAAGCAAATAATACCCAAAGATTATTAAAGAGCAGATTGACATATGCCCTGAAAACAGAATTGGATGCAAAAATACATCAAACTTTCATCAGTGAATGTATTGAGGTTTCAAGGATATGGCTTGAATGAAGCTCTCAAAATGCATTTGTTGACGTCCTAACTCACAGGAGTCCACAGCCCTTGGGGTGCGGTCTTATTCGAATAGGGTCTTTGCAAATGAAATAAAGTTAAACTAACATGACCTTTATTGTTATAAAAGGAAAATTTGGACACACAGACCTAGCGCACCAGAAAGGAAAGCAATGAGAAGTGAAAGGGAAGGCGGCCATATCCAAGTCAAGGAGAGACACGCAGAGCAGATCCCCTAAGTGATGTCAGAGGAGCCAGTCCGCTGGCTACTTGATTGGTCCTCCAGGCTCCAGAGCTACAATACCTTTCTGTTTGTATGCCAGGTTGTGGTACTTTGTTACTGGATCCTAACAAACATATACATGAGAAATACAGGTCAGTGAATGTCTGCCGCTATGCTTGTGTGTGTGTGTGTGTGTGTGTGTGTGTGTGTGTGTGTGTGTGAGAGAGAGAGAGAGAGAGAGAGAAAGAGAGAGAGAGAGAGAAAGAGAGAGAGAGACAGAGAGAGAGAGAGAGACAGAGACAGAGAGACAGAGACAGAGACAGAGACAGAGACAGAGGGACGGAGGGAGGGACGGAGGGAGGGACAGAGGGTGGCTGGCTTAATACCTGGTGTATAACTGAGGGTGATCTCAGACCCCTGATCTGCCTCCGCTCTCTCAGAGCCGGCGTTATGGAAATGTGTTACCACACCGGCTTTAATTCACTTCCCATTTACTATCCCTTCTCAACTTTTCCCCTAAAGCCCCCTTCCTTTTTCACATCCCTTTCCTACCCCACCTGCTTTATTGATTTCCATTTTCATTCTTTTCATTACCCTACACTTGCTCCATAATTTTAACTAAGATTTCTTTATTGTTTGATAATTTCATACATCCATAATGTGTTTTGATCAAATTTGCCCCCCGTTTCCTTCCCTCCATCACTGCCACCCCCCATTTCATGTGCTTTTTATGTCTCCTGAATGCTACATGCATGAGGGTGAGTGTAGGACCATCTCCTGCAGCACGGGGAGCCCCTCAGGGCTCACAGCCTTGGAGGAAACTCTCTCCCTCTCCCAGCAGCCATCCACTGCCAATAGGTCCTGGGAGGTGGGTTTCATGAAGGAGCTGCTCTGTCCATGCTGTAATTTTAGCTGGCTTGATTTTCTACAGTTCCTGTTCATGCCATCACAGCTGTGGATTCTTGTGTGCAACACCCTATCACATCCGACAAATGTTGCCCCATGCTTTTGCACTCTCCCTAATCCAGTGACTCCTGTGGAGCCCATTAGAGAACTAATTATCCCTGCCCTGTAGTAAAACCTCTGAAATGAGTTACTAATTTCACTATCATACCATCCCCGCAGACTGACTCTGTCTGTAATGTTCTGAAAAGTGAGAACTACACTCTTCCATCTTCGCATTCTATTGCCTAGCATGTCATTAGCACACAGCACAGTACCTTGTTTCTTACTGTGCCTTCTTGGCGCTATTCCCATCTCTGTCACCACCCAACAATACATCGATCTGTGTACTGCTGCACGTGTGCCCATCTGTGTACCGCTGCACCTGTGCCCATCTGTGTACCACTGCACCTGTGCCCATCTGTGTACTGCTGCACCTGTGTCCGTCTGTGTACTGCTGCACCTGTGCCATCTGTGTACTGCTGCACGTGTGCCTGTCTGTGTACTGCTGCACGTGTGCCCATCTGTGTACCGCTGCATGTGTGCCCATCTGTGTACTGCTGCACCTGTGTCTGTGTACTGCTGCACCTGTGCCTGTATGTGCACTGCTGCACGTGTGCCCATCTGTGTCTCCCACTGCATGTGTGCCCATCCTGTGTACTGCTGCCCCTGCCCCTGTTTACCGTGTGTCTGTGTACTGCTGCACCTGTGTCTGTGTACTGCTGCACGTGTGCCCGTCTGTGTACTGCTGCACCTGTGCCTGTATGTGTACTGCTGCACCTGTGCCCCTGTGCCCTGCTGCACCTGTGTGTATGCTGCACCTGTGTCTGTGTGCTGCTGCGTGTGCCCGTCTGTATGCTGCCCTGTCCTGTGTACTGCTGCACCTGTGTCTGTGTGTCTGTGTGCTGCACCTGTGCCCATCTGTGTACTGCTGCACCTGTGCCCGTCTGTGTACTGCTGCACCTGTGTCTGTGTACTGCTGCACCTGTGCCCATCTGTGTACTGCTGCACCTGTGCCATCTGTGTACTGCTGCACGTGTGCCTGTCTGTGTACTGCTGCACGTGTGCCCATCTGTGTCCCGCTGCATGTGTGCCCACCTGTGTACTGCTGCCCCTGTGCCCATCTGTGTACTGCTGCACCTGTGTCTGTGTACTGCTGCACCTGTGCCCGTCTGTGTACTGCTGCACCTGTGTCCATCTGTGCAGTGCTGTACATGTCTGCATCTGTGCAGTGCTGTAGATGCCCATATGGTTTTCCTTTACATGTCATTTTTATATTTACTTATAGGCCCAGAAACTGAGTTCTCTGCTGTGCTTCAGAACATTTTCAACTTTGCTAACAGTGGTCCAAATTTAGCTTCCTGGTTGAATAGAATGTGGGTTACACATGGAGTCAAACACATAGAAGGAAATGGGTTAGTTGTCCCATTACCATATACTGATATATATTCTCTATATTTAGATTATTAAACTAAAACCTTTATTTCCATTGGGTAGATTAACTAAGATATCATTATATATCTACAGGAGAAATAAATGGTATATATTCTATCTTGGTATTCCCACAGCACTAGTGTGGTTTTTGTCTGGCTATATAATGGTATTTTAATATTTATTATCTAATTATTTATTTTCCCTCATGTATTATAATTCCTCTAATGGAAAAAAGTGCGTCTAACCTACTATAGCACCTAATGCCCATAAAAGTACCTAATACATAATATACCTGCTGAATATGCATGGAATGAATAAATGAAACTCTCTTAATTCAAAATAATATCCTTTTAACACATTGTATTTTCTTAAAATGGCATATAAATTGAATATTTAAGCAGAGTTTTCAGGTTTTGAAAGAACAGAGAATAATTACAGATAATTTATAAAGTTCTTAATTAGATAACATTACAGTTTTACACAATTATTATGCTATATTATAATAAACCATTCTTATTTTAGCACCAAACGCTAACAATATCACCAAAACAAGCAAAGGACAATAAAAAAAACATATATTTTTAATCACAAATTTGAATTCACAACATTTTTCTTGGTTTTTATATTCTTATAGAACAAATATTGATTTCTAATTACAAATTTTAATTCATTGAAGTTTCAGTGAGAAGATACTGAGAAATCTGCCAGGCACTTAAAATCAACATTACACTTATCAAGGACTCTTCGTGTTACTTCAACTCTTCAGGAGTGGGTAAGGCAAACTACCTGTATCACAACTTTCAAGCGGTCCAAAGGCGCCGTGCACGTCCGTGTGATCGCACTCGCTATTCCTGCTGCTACTAATCTCTTCCACCATTCTCCAGACTTCTTCTCTTGTTCTGTAAATTCATCTGGAGTACTTATACTCTCTCCTATATCAATTATCTGATAAACACAAAAAATAAGTAGACATTGAGAAATAAGAGCATAACTTTCTACCAAGATCAAGAAAAACTTTTCACACAGACCAAAAACTTCAACACTTCTTTTTCAAATTGCCTCCTATACTGAAGATTGACGATTTACTTAGTACACAGTTGTTATACTGGAATAACACATTCACATGAAGATTTAAACTAAAATACTCTTTAAATTCAGTGATAATTTGAAATGATTCTCAAACCGTTTGTATAATCGCTTCCATGAAAACAATGTAAACCTGAGAGCAGGAACATGCCACTTCACACGATGTCTGCCATCCAGTAGGTAAGGAATACATACTGAGTGAATTCCCACACTTTATTCCAAACTCTTAGATGTAACTGCAACTTACTACTCACAGTGATGTTTTGTTGGCCAATTTTCTCTTTAAAAATACGTATTACAATGAGTTTATATGTAGTAATTTTACCTTGAGCAATCATATTTTGTTTGCTGAAGACTATTTTTGAAGTGTTAAAGCATTATGTTTCAGTGAAGAGTATCAAACTAGACTTGAAGACTTGGGTTCTATTTATTCATTTAAAACCGAGGTTAATTGGGATTCAACAAGTAAATGATGAAGACTAAGGAGTGGGGGCCCTACTCTATCAGGTTAGTGATACTATAGAGCTGAGAACACTAAAAACAGCTCAATATCAGCACAAAAATCACACAAACACTTAGAAGAAACACACAGGAAAAGTCATAAGAACACTGAACTATCAATGGAAGCTTGATATCTGAGCAAAGGGTACTCTACTATAAATATATACAAAAGCAATAGACTGGCTGGTTATATTGTATTGAGGAAATTCTTCAAAATAAGTGTCCTAACTTTAGCCATTACAGATGCATGCTACAGATGTGCTGACTCCTAAATATAAAAGGTGGCGCCACACCAATAGAGGTGAAGGCGACCAAGGAGAGCATTTCTTAAAATACAGGAGTTGAAAACTGTCTTAGTATCATATTGCTGTGAAGAGACACCATTACCAAGGCAAGTCTTATAAAAGCAAACATTTAGTTGAGGGTGGCTTACAGAGATTTCAGAGGTTCAGTCTATTATCAATCATGGTGGAAAGCATGGCAGAGTGCAGGCAGACTTGATGCCTTGGAGGAGCCAAGATTTCTGCATCTTGATCTGAAGGCAGCCAAAAGGAGACGATCTACTGCAAGCAGCCAGGGGGAGACTATCTACTGCAAGCAGCCAGGGGGAGGCTCTGGATCACACTGGCTGGACTTCAGTATATATATAAGAGCCCAAAGTCCTGCCTGAAAAGTGACACACCTCTTAACAAGGCCACCCCTCCTCCAATACAGCCACACCTCCTAACAGTAATGATTCCCATGGACCAAGCACAGTCAGACCACCACAAACAAACAAACAAACAAACAAACAAAAAACTGTTGACTTTTGATGCATTTAGTATCAACAAATAAAGATCCTGTTCAATTAAGAACAGTGCAGAAAACACAATAACCAAATAGGCAGATAACATACTAGGGAAAAAAGATTTGCAAATCTAAATTCAAATATGTATCTACAATAAATATGCATTCCTATGAAAACAAGAACATAAAATCCCTCATCAAAAACAGACAGACAAAGGCTGTGAATAAACTTTCATGTAAAAATAACACAACCACAGCTGATCTTTCTATGAAAATATGTTCAAATTGCACAAAGAACAGGAGAAATACTCACTGAAGCAATGAGATGGAAACTTACACACAGTGAATTAAAATATTTAAAAAGTGGATGATGCCAAACAGCATTCATTGCCTTGCAATACATAAAGAAACAGGAACTGGAAGCATCAGTTGATAAGACATAGGAAAGGATATGACAAAATGTAGTGACATTTGTGAGCAATCTGGTTTCTTTTAAAAAACAGAAATATAAGAATGTGCTTACATTGTAATCTCAAGTGTAAGGCTGTGGGGCTGCTTCAAACTATTCACAGCAGGTGACCATGATTTGCATGGATTTACCAGTTCCAGATAATTTCTGCAATTGTGTGATATTTGGAATTTTTGGAACTTTTCAAAGGGTACATAAATGCTAGGGCCTCAAGAGGTGTTGTGGGTGGTTGCTGGCCATTTAGGGAGGTTGGTCACAGTTTGCTAGTAGTTATAGTCAAAGAAGAAACAAAAGGAAAGAAATTAGATTCAGGAATCTCTCTCTCTCTCTCTCTCTCTCTCTCTCTCTCCTTTCTATCCTTCTTACTCTCCAATCTAAGGGGGTGAAACGTGGGGGAGGAGATAAAGAGTAGAAAAAAGAAGAACCCACAAAGTAACAAAGACCAACTACAAATGGCAACTAATGTGGGACTCAATAAAGAAAAAATGAGAAATTTGATTTCAAATGTTGTAGAGGAAATGTTAGCAGATGAAGAAATGGATTTTTATTCGAGAGACCAACAAAAAAAATGTATTGCAGCTGCTACTGCTAAGATATCCACACTTTGCTCCCAGAGGGGATTTTTCTTTCTTTCCTTTTCTTCTTCATACATTTGTTTCAAAAAAAAGGGGGGGTTGAGAGTCTAGGTGAACAATTGGAGAAATTGCAGGTGGGAATAGAGGGGCCTGAGAAAGAAAAAAAATGGCTGAAATGGAAAAACAAAAGGGACCACTCTACTCTCTCATTTATGAAAGTATTGTGGTGGTGGAGGAAGCACTTGGGAAGCAAGGAGCACCAAAGAAGAGAGAACAAAAAGGGTCAGTCCTAGAGCCTGAGCAAGAAGGTGTGAGTTTCAAACAGGAGGCAAGAGGAAGTGAAACTGTCCTGGAGGGTAGTCAGGTCAGAGAAGAGCTAAAAAAGTGGTAAGACAATCTGATAAAACAGCCCATTTTCAAAGAGTTACTCTCAAACCACCTGTGCTCTCAGAGTTAGAGGAGGGGTGATCCTTGGTTACAAGATCATCACCCTCAGCTTTTCCAGGATTCATGGTTTAGAACAATGTTATGAAAAGATAGGATGGTGTCCTATAGAAATGGTATTTCTAAGGTGTTTTAAAGAGTCCATGATTTCATATGGGATGCACTCACCTTATGTGAAACAAATTCTAAATAAAAGGGCTACTCAAAATAGAATTATTATTCCCCAAAACTGGAAGAGATCATAACAGCTGTACTAGAAGCTGGTCCACAGTTGCAATGGTTCACATGATTGGGGGAAGAAGTCATGAATATTGAACAGTGAATAGTGTCAGGGGAACGAATATAGTAAAAGACCAGCTGCTAAGTGAAAGGCAGTACTCTGATATATAAGAACAGATTCAATTTGATAACATTACTATAGAACGATGTCACTTGATGCCTTTAAGAACTTGGGACAAAGCTGAGGGGCCTGGGGAAAATGTCTAGCTCATTTACAAATTATACAATTAAAGATTATACAAGGCTCTTGAGAAGCCTTCACTGGTTTTTCACAAAGCCTCAACTGTGAACAAAGTCATATCAGACCCTGACACCAGGCAGGTGTTAATAAAGAGCTTAGCATTTGAAAATGTGAATTCCAAATGTTAAAAAGAAGTTGTTGGATCATTATAGGTATGAGAACCACCTATAGACCAATGCATAAGAAATAGAACCAATATTAGTTCTAATGTGTACCATGAAATAGATCAAGCTATAGCTAGAGGCATCCAATATCAAAATGCCGGGTGCTTCGATTGTGGGGAATTTGAAAGACTGTGACCAAATCAAAAGCCTCGTATATCACAATACCTAGTGCATTAACTGTAAGAAATATAGTACTTTGCACCTGAAAAGTAAATGAGCCATTTCTAGAAGCAATAGTTTTCTCCTACATCTCAAACAGAAAGAACACCTAGGCTTCCCAGGCTGTGTATGTGATACAGCAAAGGCCAGCATTGGATTCAAAAGTGCAGATCCAAAAGAGACACTGGAAGTAATTTCTTAACATTGGAAAATGGCAGGAAGGCGTGGCTCAGGGCCCTGCAACAGAAATGAAAGGCAGTTTCAGTCATGGAGTAACTTACAGACTGAAAATGCTCCACTCGGCATTGGAGTTTAACACATGCTACACTTGACCACAAGTAAATATCTTATTCTATCCCCCAAACTCAGTGTTATAAAATAACTACTGGAGTTTATGGCCCTTTGCCCTCAGGGTCAGTAGGGATGGTCTTGAGAAGGAATGGATTGGCTTTCCAAGGTTTCACTTGCATCCAGGGATTATAAATGAAGATTTCAAAGGCAGAAATGAAAATGATGGCCAGTATAAAAAGGGAAATGCAGTTTAGGGCAACTCAGCTCCTTACATCAAAGCAAAGCTGCTCCAATAGACAGAACAGGAGGGTTTGGAAGTGCAGGAAAAAAGTGTTCTAGCAACAGTGCTAATGATCAAAGGCCAAAACTAAAATTGCAAGTACATGGAACTGGAAAAGAAAACTTGATTGGTACAGGAGCTGATATAACTATTAATTCACAAAAACTTGGGGTCCAGGATGGCCACTTTAAAAGGTTTATACCCAGCATCTAGGAATTAGAAAGTTATCTCAGATAAAACAAAGTGTGTCAAAGGTTAACTGTGTAGGGCAAGAAGTCAAATAGGAAAGCTGAGGCCTTATGTGGATGACATACCCATAAATTCCCAACACTTGGGTTCTCAAATTAATATACTACAATCCCAGAGACAACCCATAATGAAACAAAGGGTGACATGGTTCCTGGGGGAGGTATTTATATGTATCTTCAAAAACAACACTAGGCGGTAGCAATTGTCAAATACAGGACATAACATGGGTTGAGTTTCCAAATTTATAAGGGGTGCCACTGCCAAAGTGCTAACCCCCCTAACCTTAAAATGGTTGACTAAGGAACCAATTTTTATCTGTTTTTTCCCTCAATTCCTTTAAGAGACTTGCTCATTTCCTCTTTAAGGACCTCTATCATCTTTATAAACTTGATTTTAAAGTGGTTTCCTGTGCTTCGGTTGTGTTGAACTATTACCGTAGTAGCCCTGACAGCTGGGTGCTGGTGATGGCAAATTGCCTTGGCTATTGTTGATTCTGTTCTTAGGTTGGCACCTAGGCTTCTGGGATGGGGATGTTTATAGGTCTAGGGGCTGGTTTCTGAGTTTGTCTTTGTTGTATGGATGTTTTGTTCCTTGGTTTCTGTTTCCTCTCTGGTCTTTGTGGCCTATAGTTGAGCAGGAGGTCTCCTCTGAGTTGGGAGGTTGGGTCCTCAGGACGGGTGGAAGGGTGAGTGGAGGCTGCGGCCTTCCTGGACTTCTGGTGGCAGAAGTGGCCTCTTGTTGCATGGGGGGTCTCTACCAGAGTTGGTAGCCAGGACAAGGAGACAAGCAGGGGATGGACTAGGCAGAGAGTGGGTGGGCACCAAGAGAGCGAGTGAGTCAGGGAGGTCTTCAGGTGGGTAGCTTACGTGGACTTCTGGAAACAGGCATAGCCTCTGGGAGAGTTGGCAAAATTTTATAAACTAAACATCAGAAATCTTAGTAAAATGTATAGAAACATAGTCCCTGTGACTCAGAAACCAATATGAAGTTCTCTAAATATGTAAGAGGGAAGCTGTTTTGTGCTTTTTTATACCAGAAAAAATGTAAATAGTTACTCTTACAATACTAAATACGAAAGATGTAGACACCTACCAAGGAAACAGGAAAGCAATCCTCACTCTCCCTCCTCTTCTCCAAATCTTCTCCAGCCTCATCCCCAGCTCTGTAGCCAACTACCTGCCATGGCATCTGCTCCCTCTCTGCCCCAATTCCCAGAGGACTGTGCAGATCCTGGTGACATAACTCACTCTCCTCTCTACTGTGGACTCCACTCTAGCTCATCTCCATTGCTAATGTCAGTTCACAATACCTGGAAACACATTCTAAGTGGCTACACCAGGCAGGATCTCATAAGCTCTCCTAAGAATGAGAGAAGGTGACAGAAACCAGGGAAATGGGGGTGGGTGGGGAATACTGGAGAGATGACACAGCAGTTAAGAGCATCACTGCTTTTCCAGATGATCCAGATTCAATTTCCAGCTCACATAGAAGCTCACCACTATCTGTAACTCCAGTTCAAGGAGCTCTGACACCTTCACACAGATGCATGCAAAATGCCAATGCATGTAAAATGCCAATGCATGTAAAATGCCAATGCATGTAAAATAAAAATAAAGACACCATGGAGTGGAATACACGTTCAGCAAAGACAAGATCAGATATTAGCACCTAGAATTGCAATCATCCCAAATCCAAATTCCTAAACACCAGCACGAAAGCACAACCAGTACTAATGAAAGGAAAATTATACAAATTTAAGGTTTAAAAATATAAAATTAAAAGAGTAAGCCCCAAAAGCCACAAACTCAGGGCTAAGCCCTGCCGCCAGGAATAACAGGCCATAAAGATAAAGAAAAAGAATACAAAAACCAGCTCAGACTATCAAGGACTGACCCATAAACCATCCAAAGACATCCCCCCAGCTTACTCAGAGTCATACTATAACCAGATGTCCTCCAGACCCTGATAAGCCCCTACTTGTGCTTTTCAGCCATTGTGTCCTGCAGAGAACATTCCAGGAAACCGGGCAGCCCAAACCTAACCAGAGGTGTTTCAAATACAGATGCTTCATCAATTTTGACAAACTTTTAAAAATAATGAGGACCTAAAGACCCAATCATTCTCCTGATTTAGTAGCTCTGTTCCAGGAACCAGGGGGCTATAAAACCTTTTGGCGTCCCCTTATCTCCTGGAGCCATAAAACAATCCTGTAACTTGTGGTGCATCCCACTTTGACATCCCCCCATCCCCTGGTGCTCACAGCCTCTGCCTTTAAATGCTCTTGCTCCCAGCCTCTCGGGGTCGACACCTCTGTCTCCTGCGTGGGATATGTGTCGGCCGGAGATCTCTGTAATAGGTCTCTGTAATAAACCTCGCCTTTGCTTATTACATCCAAAATGGTCTCTCTGTGTCTGGGGTCCGCGATTTCCCAAGACTTGAGTAAGGGTCTCTCTGCGTGGGATCTTTCACTAGTCAGGACAATATGTATCCACTAGAGCCCAGAAACTCTACTACAGCAGGCACTGAGAAATGCAGTACAGACGAATTGTAATACGAGGACTTCAAAATAACCTTTATGAATATGTTAGAGGTCACTTTAAGGATATAAACACATCTATTAATAATATCTATGGAAAAACAAACAAACTGTGGAATAAAATGAAGAAAATAGTTCAAGACTTGCAAGTAAAAATGGAATAAAGAAAACCCAAACTGAGGGATAATTGGAAAAGGAAAATTTGGGAATTTAGAGGCAAGCCTTACCAATAGAATACAAAAGATAGAAGACCACTCTCTCTGCAGAAACTAAGGCACAGGGGGGGTGTGAGATGTGGAGTTCAAACTTGGGCCTTCTGACTCCAGAGCTAATAGCCTTTTCTTGTGTGCTGTCTTTGGAGGGAAGACGGACACAGAACAGGATGCTGTGTGTGCAGTGTTAGTATTTCAGTTCCCCCACAAACATCTAAAGAACGCAAAAGTCTCACTACAGGATTTCCTTTACTCCGTGTTGTGGATTTGGTCTAATGCTGCTTTATTATGTTAACCCACACATCCACACGTGAGACACCGAGGGACCCTGCCCCCAGATGGTTTTGATTGGTAAATGAAGTTGCTGGTGGCCAATGGCTAGACAGAGAGACAGAGGCAGGATTTTAGGATTCCTGGGCAAGGGACTGAGGAAGGAGCAGGAAGAGATAGCCACCATGCCAGGAAATGAGTAGAAGCCACGCCTGAGGTGTACTGGACAGAGAACATAACTGTAGTGTTGGTGACAGAGAAGTCAGCCCGAGAGGGCTGCAGGTCTGGGTCCGGGGCAGCCTAAATGGAAAATAAGGTCTTAGTAAGCAATAACTCAGGAATATTGGAGGGGAGTGTATTAGCCGCATGGAAATTTGGAAGTGGCCTGACTATTGAGCGGTTTAAGGCATATTAAAATATAAGGCCAGGTGAGTGTGTCTTTCATTCAGGAGCTCAGGACATTGGGGTAGCGAGAAGCACAGCTGCCACAGCCCGGAGTTGATTTGAATAGTGATATTGGGTAAAGCCATAACTCCTTACAGCATTAGGTCAGATGCTAGAACTTAACAGAGCAGAGGGCTTGTACTTTTGCTGCTCTTTCACTCTAACTTCTGAAATCTTAATATTTAATTTTGTATTTCCGATGCCAAAAGATCCACTCAGTCATAGGATATATATGTAAAAAAAGAAAAGAAAAACACTTCTTTTCCCTTTTTTTGGACAATCCAACTAAGCATAACAACATGGTTTTTAACATAGAGTGGGTCGTTTTAGTACCTATTGGAAGATGTAGGTTTTAACAAAACCAATTGTGGTTTCTATGTTTCACATAAAATACTACCTCTCCTTCCAAAATTAGTAGAATATTGCTAAAAGGAAATAACACATTCTTAGCCACTGGGGCTAAAGCTAAAATGGGAGCTATGTAACGATATTTACAATAACAACTAAAAAGAAATAAGAGCGGTAAAATGCAGAATAACCTTACAGTAGAATGCTTCCAGAAACGAATAATGTCGGTGACATTTTTTGCAGGGTGAAAGAAAAAGTAGTCTCTCCATTCATCCCAGTCTACTGTCATTGACCCATCGGCATCCATGCTGAAATAAAATTTTAAATGATGTTTATCACACTTAAAACACCACCATCATTATAACACATTACTCAAACACTTATGGAGTGTTTGAGTGTTTGTTACTGAAACCATTCCTTTGGACTTCATAGATACCATTGTAGTTCCCATCCCCCCCCCTTTAAAGAACGGACTCTCTTTTAGATCAATGTCACACTTTAAGAGATGACAACAACATATGGACAACTCCTATATACCCCCACGCCTAGGCTCTCCTGTTGATCACCTCTTACATGATTGTGGTTTATTTGTTACAACTCCTGACTAACAGTTGACACATTATTCGTAGTTACACTTTACATTTTACTTAGTCATCCTTCATTTTGCACTTATTTCTTCCCTTCAGCATCACACTGAGATATAATATTCTGTTCAGTTATCTTGTCTCCTTAAGGTCCTCCCACCTGTGGCAGTTCTCAGACTTTTCTTATTTTGAACAACATCAACATTTCCAAAGAAAACTAATGATCGGGGCTGGGGAGACAGCCCAGCATGTACAATGCTTGCCTTGCAACCACAGAGACCTGAGTTTGGTTCCCAGAACCCACGCAGAAACAAGCTAGGTGTGTTAAGGAGATGGAAACCTGAAGGTCCTCTGGCTTGCTGGCCAGCCAACCCCTAGCATATGCTGTACATTCTACCCACTGGGAGACCCCATCTCACCAAACAAAATAAGCAAACAAACAAACAAAAAACGGTGGATGTAGCCAGTGGAACAAACACTTGAGTTTGTCCTCTGGTCTCCACATGCACATTACACATAAGCACGAGGACACACACACACACACACACACACACACACACACACACGAGTACTCATCAGATGTTTGGTAGACTGCCCATCCACTGGAATCTATTACATGTTGCTCCTTTAATCATTTATTTGATATAATTCTCACAGTTTTGTATTATTTCTTGAAGAGAAAATATTATAAGTGTATATGCTTATCTCTAGCGCTGAGCAGTAATTCAGTGTTGAATGACTAAATCTATAACTCTGACCTTATATCTGTGGGTCTTCTAGCAGTCTTGTCTTTGACTCGCTTTTCCTTGTTTACAGCTTTCAAATAAACTTTAAAGTAACTTTTTATACATAAACTCCATTGTTTAAACACCTAAAGCTCCATTTCACCATGCAAAACTCAGTGTTAACTCAGCCTTCAAACATCCCCAGAGAAGATGGCTCAGCGGGTCAAAGTGCCTGCTGCACGAGTCTGATGACCTGAGTTCAATTCCTGGAACCCACGGTGGCAGGAGAGAACTGACTTCTAAAAGTTGTCTCTCACCGCCCACTCTGCTCACGTGCACTTGCGAGCATACACACAATAATAAAAATGAAAATTTCACCTTAAAAATGTCTCTTCGTGTCTAGGTAAAAGGTAAAGCGAGTGGGGGAAAGATTTCTAAGAGTATTTTTCTAAATGACAATTTTGTGAAACAAAATGTATTTTCCTGACAAGCAGCCTAGTACAATTTGAAGGCCAGGGAAATCACTGTGAACACCATGAACTGCAAAATGCAGGAGATGAGTGTCGGAAGGCACTGGAGAGAAGCATTTCCTGTGTGGAGAAGAGCAACAAAGGGGCCACACTCCCTCCATGCTGCTTCTACTGGGAATAGTTCCCAAACAGCAGCATATAAAGTGGGAGCCTAAGCAGAGAACAAAACAGACGTGCAACTCAGAGCCCTGGAGCGCAGGGACTTGTGGGTAAATTCTGTATTCAAGTGGCCTCTTTGAATCCCTGGTCAAATACTAAGTTACAAAGGATTCCATCAGCCCCCCCATAAAACGACTATAGTTGTGGTGGCTCACACTTGCATTTCCAGCTTTCTGGAGGCTGAGACAGAGCAATGAGCTCAAGGCATCATGAGCTGCAAAGTGAGTGAGTGCCAGGCCTGGCAGACTTTGTTCCAAACCAACAAACGAACAAAGGACAAACCAAAAGAAAGTACTAAAGGTCTGTGTGCTTGATGGAAAGTCTGCAGCTGAGCTGTTGGGAAGGAAGGAATAAGGAAAATAACAATTTACAAACCAACTCTTGCGGGACATACAAAAAAAGCACTTGCAACACTGTTGTTGTTTCTGAGGTATAGGAAGTGGTGGAGAACTTGCCCAGTGTGTGTGAGGTTCAACTCCCAGTACCACCACCAAACCCAAAAGTCTATTCTTATTTCTAGCAGAAATCTGAAAATTGATGAACTAATTATGTAATTTAGCAATTTGTAGTAACAATGATAAAGAACACATCCTTTAAGCAAGTTCAACCTATAATAATAATAATAAAGTAAGCAAGAGAAATTGTGTAACAACTCTGGCAGGTTTTCTTTTGACCTCCACATGCACAGGTGCCACGTATGTGCCACCCACCCACATACATACATATATACACACAAACGAAAATAGTAAAAATTTTAAAATAAAATTGGAAATTTTTCAGTGAAGTTGTTCTCTTCAAAAGACATACAAACTCTGTGGTTAAGGAAAGGATATAGCCATCACTTTGGAAGGAAGTGAACAGACAAGAAGACGTGATGAACAGCTCCCACCACCCCAGTGGCAGGTCACTTGGCAGGTCGCAGCAGTTAGTGTAGTAGAGGCTTACCCTCACCGCTGTCTGAAAGGCATCACACATGACTCACACCTCGAGCCACCAGGACGGCCAAGAGGAAGGTCAGCATGAAGGTGGAGCCCAAGAGCCGCTCCGTGAACCAAACCCACCCCGACAAGGTGATTCAGTGATCAGGCAGCAAACACCCAGGAGCTGACTGTCGTTGCCTCCGCAGTTGGATCACAGACGTAAGCCACCCTGCCAGCTTCTGCACTGAGCCACTTCCCCAACCCCACAGACCGTGTCAGAATTGTTTCTTTGTGTGTTGTTGTTTCATTTGTTTTCAGCTCTTTAAAGATTTTGAATATTAATCCTCTGTCAGGTACAGATGGTAAAGACTTTTTCCAACTTCCCACTGGCTTATCTATTCTGTCTGCTTTTTAACTCCATGTGGTCTCATCTGTAAATAGCTGACTGGATATTCAGAAAGCCTTTGCCTATATCTGTATCTTGGAGTGTTTTCCCTACCTTTTCCTCCTGCTGTCTCAAGAGGACTTTGATCCACTTCCAGTTAATTATTGTGCTGGGTAAGAGATAAGGATCTTGTTTTGAATGAAGCACAGAATGTACGTCAGCACATCCAGCTTTCCAACACCCTCCAAGGCTATTTTCTTCAATGTGTAGTCTTGGCATCTTTGTCAGAAAGAAACAGGTAGCTATGGTTGCCTGACTCGTATGTGGGTCCTGTATTCTATTCTGTTGCTCTCTCTGGTTTTGTGCAAGTGCCATGCTGTTTTTATTACTATAGCTCTACAGTACAATTTGAAATCAGGTAGTGATACTTCCAACACTGTTCTTTTAATCAGTATTGCTTTGGCTACACAGGGTCTTTTATGCTTCTAGATAAATTTTAAGATTTTTTTCTTTCTATGGAAAATAGTGATAGAATTTTGACAATATTGGACTGAATCTTTAGATTGTTTTTTGTAGGATACACACACTCATACGCACACACAGCTTTTAAAAAAAACAGCTTTTTAAAACTGACTTAAGGACTTGAAAGTACGAGTCATTCTTTAACTGTTAATGAAATTTAGTTAGACTCCTCACACATAAGAAAATAGAAAACTTAGCTAGTTTTATGTAAGTTCTTTTAAGCCTTTAAGAAATAGATAACTGTAATGATTGGTATTAATTGTCAACCGAACACCTAGGAGACAAGGCTCCAGCCACACCTTGAGGGACTGACTGTCTAGGTTACACTAGCCTCTGTGATCGTCTCTGGGGGATTATCTTGATTATGGTAATGGACATGGAAAGCCCCACCCACTGTGGGCGGGCTGTATTGTAGGATGGAAAGGTGCTGAGCACCAGCGCGCACTGGTTCGTGGGCTCTGCTCTGACTGTGGATGTTCTGTGCCCAGCAGCTCCCATCCCCCACCCTGACTCCCCACAGCGACGGACTGTCACAGGGAATTGTGAGTCAGGCAGAACATTGCTCCTTTAAATTGCTTTGTCAGGGTATTTTATCCCAGCAACAGGAGACATAACCAGAATAATAATCCAATTCGATTTTGTGTTTCACAAAGAAGATATGTGTAGCGATGTTAAGGTGGGAGCTCAGGACAGGAACTTGGAGACAGGAACTGAAGCAGAGGCCAGGGAGAAACACTGCTTATTGGCTTATTCCCCATGGCTTGAACATTAGTTTCTTCTACAACTCAGGATCACCTGCCCTTGGGTGGTACCCCTGAGGAGGCTGAGTCCTCCTTCAAAAATTATTAGTGAAGAAAATGCCCCCTGAGACTTGCCTAGAAGCAACCTGATGGATGGATTTTCTCAGTTGAGGTTCCTCTTTCCAGATAACCTTAGCTTGTGTCATGTACACACACACACACACACACACACACACACACACACACACACACACACACAGTAGGGACATGGGGCTTACTGATTAGGCTGGGCTGGCTGGCTAATGGGCTCAAGGAATTAATCTGCCTCCACATTCCCAGAGTAGGCCATCATACATAGACTTTATGTGGACCCTGGGAATCAAACTCAAGTCCTAAGGCTTCACAACAAGTCCTAAGCCATCTTCCCCAGACCCCCAAGAGAAAAAGGAATTTAATGTATTTGCCACAGGGATGACTGCAGATAAATTAATAAAAATGGATAATATACCACTCTTTCAGGCTAAAGGAATGCATGTTCAATCATCTCAGAACTGTAAATCCATCAGAATTTTTTAAAAAATCTCTCTAAAAAATGAGAGATGACACCCAAAATGCCACATATATAGCAGCTAATTTCTGGCATAGACTATAAAATTCAAAGCTCTTAGAGACGAGAGCACAGGCTGACCTTTTCAGGATGTCGTTGGCCTGATTGAGAGAAATGTGGATTCCCAATGATTTCACGGCAGCAACTACTTCAGAAGCATCTATTACGCCTTTAAAAAGTAAAAAACACCAAGTTAAGAATCTGAAACGATGGCAAGGCAAAGCACACTCAGAGTGCGACCATACTGGATTGGAGAGTCTGTGTTTGGTGGGTCTTTACTCCCAAGTTCATGACTCAAAGCCTCCAAACTGGGAAGTGTTGGCACCAAGTTTACATTTGGAGAACTGTTTCACCCAGTTATTAGTCCAGGTGTGAACATTCACGGTTCAGGACAAAAATATTTATGAATAGCTCATGGCTCAGACATCGCTTAAAATATTACAAACCATGGGCACACTGCATGTCTATAAACTCCAAATTCTAAACTTCAAACAATACCTGACCCCAAGGACTATAGATTTTAACACATTTGACTATTGTACCTATTTGAAAAGAGCTGAGGAAGTTAGTGCTGGCAACCTGATTCAGGAGCACAAGAATAAAGGACTCTGTTTATAAAGCAAATGATCCAACATCCTTAGAGGAACCAAGTTCTTTTAACAGAAGCATGTGCTATATTAAATAACATATATATTTGAGTAAGTCTTAATTCCAATAAGAGAGCTGTTGGTTTTCACCAAGGTATGTGTGTCATATAATATATGTATTTATTATATGTGTATGCATTTATATGCTGTGGTGTTTTGAATATGCTTGGCCCACAGGAAATGGCCCTATTAGGATGCTGAACCATGTCTGAAACTGTAAGCCAACAGCAATTAAATGTCTCCTGTTGTAGGAGTCACCTTGGTCATGGGGTCTCTTCACAGCAAGGAAACCCTAAGACATATGCCTACTACGTAGTTCACTTTCACACTGCTCAATGTTGTGAAGGAAAAATTAAAATTCTGTATTCTCCTCAACTTTAAAACGCAACTGGAATGTATGATTTTCCAAATTAAAAAAAATAAGATTCTTTTTACTTTTATTGTATATTTTTTCTATTTTCATTTTAATGATTTATTTATCCTTATTTTTATATGCATTGGTGTCTTGCCTGCATATTTGTCTGTGTAAGGGTGTCAGACCCTCTGAAACTGGAGTTACAGGCAGTGTGAGGTGCCACATGGATGCTGGGAGTTG
This sequence comes from Rattus rattus, assembly GCF_011064425.1. Lineage (NCBI taxonomy): Eukaryota > Metazoa > Chordata > Mammalia > Rodentia > Muridae > Rattus > Rattus rattus. The sequence continues at coordinate 49,192,805 of NC_046156.1, forward strand.
AACCTGGGTCCTTTGCAAGAGCAGCCAGTGCTCTAAACCTTATGATTGTAATATAATTATATCATTTTGCCCTTCCTTTTCCTCCCCCCAACTCTTCCCGTACACTCCCCCAGCTCTCAACTATATGTCCATGTTTTAATTGTCATGATGTGTTGAGTATGTGTTTACTTATTTATGTGTGCATGTGCTCTTATATGTATAAATACAACCTGTTAAGTCCATGAAACCTTACTTGTATGTATGCTTTAAGACTAATCATTTGCTACTGGATAACCAGTTGGTATGCTCTTCTCTGGGGACGACTATTTATCTAGCTTTTAGAATTCCTTAGTTGCTGTTACTCTTTGTCTAAGGTTGAGGTTTCTTGAAGTTTTTTCCTCCTTCCACATTAGCATGTCTATGGGTGTTGTCCTTGCTCATGTCTTGTTTAGGCGGCCATGTTGGTGAGACTCCATAGGTGTAACTTTCTGCCCTCTCTTCAGTAATGACCCCTGACTCGTAGATGCAGGAGTTGTGTTGCAGATGTTATCCGTTGGGACTGGGCTCCACAGCTCTGCACGTGATCTTCTGTCATGGTCTCCATCTGTTGCGAAGAGAAATTTCCTCCATGAGGAGTAAAGACTACTGTAGGTATTGAAGGGCAAATATTTAGAGTATAACTAGGGATTGTGCTAGTTAGTAAAGTTGCAGTTGTAAGTTTTCTCCAGAATCCATGACTTCGCAAGCCTTTGGCAGTTGGCTAGGTTTCCAGTGCCAATCATAATTTCTCTCTTGTTGATCAGATCTTAAGTCCAATAAGAGAGCTGTTGGTTACCACCAAGGTATGCGTGTCACTGTTGTACCCTTAGGATTATTGTGCCATGCTGGTCATTGTTGCAGTTCATAGGCATATCCAAGTGCCACAGTATGTATGTGGAAGTCAAAAGACGAGTTTCAAGAAACAGGTTCTATTCTTTCACTGTAGGATCAGGGATCAAACTCAAGTTGTCAGACTTGCAGAGCAAACACCTTTCCCACTGAGTCATCTTACTGGCCCTGATAAGTCTTAAATGTATATATCATTATTCTTTTTTTCTCCTTTTTTAATTAATTAATTAATTAATTTTCACACTCCATATTTTATTCCCTTCCCAGTCCACCCCACCTCCCAGAGTTCCACATCCCATACCTCCTCCCCCCACCTCTGTCTCCACAAGGATGTCCCCACCCCATCCACCACACCAGACCTCTAAACTTCCTGGGGCCTCCAGTCTCTTGAGGATTAGTGCATCTTCTCTGACTGAACCTTGACCAAATATACAGTCCTCTGCTGTATATGTATTGGAGGTCTCATCTCAGCTGGTGTATGCTGCCTGCTTAGTGATCCAGTGTCTGAGAGATCTCGGGGTCCAGGTTAATTGAGACTTCTGGTCCTCCTACAGGGTTGCCCTCCTCCTTAGATTCCTCCAGCTTTTCCCTAATTCGACCATAGGGGTCAGCAGTTTCTGTTCGTTGTTTGGGTGCACATATTTGCATCTGACTCTTTCAGCTGCTTGTTGGGTCTTTTGGAGAGCAATCATGGTAGGTCCCTTTTTGTGAACTCCCCATAGCTTCAGTAATGGTGTCAGGTCTTGGGGCCTCCCCGTGAGCTGGAACCCACTTTGGGCCTGTCATTGGACCTTCTTTTCCTCAGGCTCTTCTCCATTTCCATCCCTGCATTTCTTTCATCATATCATCTATAAATAGTGCTACCTTTAATTCTTCTTTGCCAATTTGTATCCCCTTGATCTCTTTTTGTTGTCTTACTGTTCTAGCTAGGACTTCAAGTACTATATTGAAGAGATAGGGGGCAGTGGGCATCCTTGTGTTGTCCCAGATTTTAGTGGGATTGCTTCAAGTATCTCTCCATTTAATTTGATATTGGCTGTTGGTTTGCAGTAAATTGCTTTTATTATGTTTAGTTATGGGCCTTGAATTCCTGATCTCTCCAATACTTTTAATATGAAGGGGTTGTATTTTGTCAAATACTTTTTCTGTATCTAAGGAGATGATCATGTGATTTTTTTCTTTGAGTTTGTTTATATGTCATATGGATTACATTAATGGATTTTCATATATTGAATCAACCTTGCATCCCTGGGATGAAGCCTACCTGATCATGTTGAATGATGGTTTTGATGTGTTCTTGGATTCAGTTTGTGAGAATTTTTATTCAGTATTTTTGCATCGATATTCATAAGCGAGATTGGTCTGAAGTTCTCTTTTTTGGTAGGGTCCTTGTGTGTTTTAGTTATCAGAGTAATTGTGGCTTCATAGAATGAGTTAGGTAGTCTTCTTTCTGTTTCTTTTTTTTTTTTTTTTTTTTTTTGGAGCTGGGGACCGAACCCCGGGCCTCGCGCTTCCTAGGCAAGCGTTCTACCACTGAGCTAAATCCCCAACCTTCTGTTTCTATTTTATGGAATAGTTTGAGGAATATTGGTATCAGGTCTTCTTTGAAGGTCTGATAGAATTCTGAACTAAATCCATCTGGTCCTGGGCTTTTTTTGGTTGGGAGGTTTTTAATGACTTCTTTGTATGGGATATGGGCCTGTTTAGAAAGTTTACCTGCTCTTGATTTAACTTTGGTATATGGTATCTTTCAGAAAACCATCCATTTCTTCTAGATTTTCCAGTTTTGTTGAATATAGGCTTTTGTAGTAGGATCTGATGATTTTTTGAATTTCCTCTATTTCTGTTGTTATATCTCCCTTTTCATTTCTGATTTTAATAATTTGGATACTGCCTCTGAGCCCTTTAGTCACTTTGGCTAGGGGTTTATCTATCTTGTTGATTCTCTCAAAGAACCAGCTTTTGGTTTTGCTGATTCTTTTTATTGTTCTCTTTGTTTCTATTTGGTTGATTTCAGCCCTGAGTTTGACTATTTCCTGCCTTCTACTTCTCCTGGAGGAGTTTGCTTCTTTTTGTTCTAGAGCTCTCAGGTGTGCTGTTAAGTTGCTAGGGTAAGATCTCTCCAGTTTCCTTACCATATTCTTTATATCAACTTTAGTGTCTCCTGACTTAAAAAATACACCAAAATGCTACCATGGATTTAGTTATAACTTTCATTTACATAAACCATTTATAGAAATCATGTTTGAGAAACTATGTACATGTGAGGTATTAATCCATCAACAAAGACACTTTTTCATACACAATCTCATTTTGTTTTTACAAGACTCAAGTGTTCCAAACTCAGACAGAGGAGTTTACTGGCCTACAAACCAAAGTTTCTTCAAATGATAGCTCTTTACTTAACAAATGCTCATCTGTTAAGTTTAATATTTTTAAATTGGTTAAAGTTCTATGTAAATCACTATCTTCCATGGAACAGTTCACCATCAAAAGCACTGAGGGCAGAAAGTAAGGCAGAGCTGGAACCTGGAGTCATGAGCTGATACAGAGGCCATAAAGAAGTGTTGTTCACTGGCTTGTTCAGCCCCCTTTCTTACAGAAACCAAGATCACCAGCCCAGGGATGGCACCACCAACAATGGGCTGGGTCCTTTCCCATCAATCACAAATTAAGAAAATGCCTACAAACCTGATTACAGCCCCATCTTATAAATGCATATTCTCAGTTGAGGTTCCCTCCTCAGATGACTTTAGCTTGTGTCAACTTAGCATATTACCCAGCTAAATGTAATCTCGTTCAAAGATTGATAAACTCCCCTAGGACTTGGCAATTTTGTGGGCAAATATTTTTGAAATACTTTATATTAGGAACTCCAGTAGTACAATCAGTTAACACTTGCTAATTCTATAAAGTGTATTACATTGTACTAAATGTATGCTGCCTGAAGGGTTATAAGCAAAAGAAAAATGAAGTATTGTAAAGAACAAAATTCAGCCCATAACAAGTGCAGTACTCTCTTTCTCACCTTCAACTACCCTGGCCAAACCCTACACAAAGGGAATGGCCATAACATACGCAGTTACAGAGACCAAGATGACAACAGAGAGCAGTCAGCTTAACCAAGGCAGCACCTCTGACGGTCGCCGGGCCTGAGCTCTGAAGTCTGCATGGTAGGTAGTATCCCGGATGATAATTATACCTACTTCAACAACTGGGTTACTCAAAGAATGAAGCCAGTAGAGGGCAAATGGTAATGCTTCTAGAATGATATTTCTGAAGGTCAAGACCTAATATTATATTTATATATCCACTCCCAAGTGGATACATTTTTTTCTTTTTTTTCTACTTTTATTAGTTTACAGTCCTCTCTTTTGATTAAATTTATTAAGATTGCCAATATTGTTTTTCTTTCAGAGAATCAATTCTGTATATTCTTTTAGTCTTTATTAATTTTTTATTGGATATTTTCTTTGCTTACATTTTCAATGTTATCCCCTTTCCCGATTTCCCCTCTGGAGTCCTCCTATCCCCGCCCCCCGGCTTTATGAGAGTGTTTCCCACTCACCCACCCACTCCCTCCCACCTCTCTGCCCTGGCTTTCCCCTACACAGGGGGGAGGGGGGAGGCATTGAACCTTCAAAGGGCTAAGGGCCTCTCCTCTCATTGATGCTCAATAAGGCCAACCTCTGCTTCATATATGGCTGGAGCCATGGATCCCTCCATGTGTTCTCTCTGGTTGGTGGTTTAGTCTCTGGGAGTTCTGGGGGCTCTGGTTGGTTGATATTGTTGTTCTTCCTATGGGTTGAAGACCCCTTCAGTCTTTCAGTCCTTTCTCTTGTTTTTTTCTTTTTTCTTTCTTTCTTTTTTTTTTCTTTCCTTTTTCTTTTCAGAGCTGGGGACCAAACCCAGGGCCTTGCGCTTGCTAGGCAAGCGCTCTACCACTGAGCTAAATCCCCAACCCCTCAGTCCTTTCTCTAACTTCTCCATTAGGGATCCCGTTCTCAGTCCAATGGTTGGCTGTGAGCATCAGTCTCTGTATTTTTCAGGCTCTGGCAGAGCCTCTCAGGAGACAGCTATATTGGGCTCCTGTCAGCATGCACTTCTTGGCATCCACAGTACTGCCTGTGTTTGGTGACTGTATATGGGATGGATCCCCAGGTGGGGCCATCTCTGGAAGACCTTCCCCTCAGTCTTTGCTCCACACTTTGTATTTCCTCCTGTGAATATTTTGCTCTCCCTTCTAAGAAGGACTGAAGCATTCACTCTTTGGTCTTCCAACTTCTTGAGTTTCATGTGGTGTCTTAGTCAGGGTTTCTATTCCTGCACAAACACCATGACCAAGAAGCAAGTTGGGGAGGAAAGGGTTTATTCAGCTTACACTTTCATCTTGCTGCTCATCACCAAAGGAAGTCAGAACTGGACCTCAAGCAGGTCAGGAAGCAGGAGCTGATGCAGAGGCCATGGAGGGATGTTACTTACTGGCTTGCTTCCCCTGGCTTTCTCAGCTTGCTTTCTTATAGAACCCAAGACTACCAGCCCAGGGACAGCACCACCCAAAATGGGTTGGGTCCTGCCCCCTTGATCACTAATTAAGAAAACGCCTTACAGCTGGGTCTCATGAAGATATTTCCACAACTAAGGCTCCTTTTCCTATGATAACTCCACCTTGTGTCAAGTTGACACAAAATTAGCCAGTACATGTGGTCTGTGGATTGTATCTTGGGTATTCCGAGCTTTTGGGCTAATATCCACTTATCAGTGAGTGCAAACCATGTGTGATCTTTTGTGATTGGGTTACTTCACTCAGGATATTTTCTAGTTCCATCAATTTGCCTAAGAATTTCATGAAGTCATTGTTTTTAATAGCTGAATAGTACCTCCACATAAAACTGAATGCACTGAAACTAATAGAAGAGAAAGTGGGGAAGAGCCTTGAACACAGAGGGGAAATTTTCCTGAACAGACCACCAATGGCTTATGCTCTAAGATCAAGAATCGACAAATGGGACCTCATAAAATTGCAAAGCTTCTGTAAGGCAAAGGACATTGTCAATAGGACAAAACAGCAAACAACAGATTTGGAAAAGATCTTTACTAATCCTACATCTGATAGAGGACTAATATCCAATATATACAAGGAACTCAGGAAGTTAGACACCAGAGAATCAAATAACCCTATTAAAAAGTGGGCGACAGAGCTAAACAAAGAATTCTCAACTGAAGAATATCAAATGTGAGAATCTACCTCACACCAGTCAAAATGGCTAAGATAAAAAACTTAGGTAACAACAGATACTGGCAAGTATGTGGAGAAAGAGGAACACTCCTCCATTGTTGGTGGGATTGCAAGCTGGTACAACCATTCTGAAAATCACTCTGGAAGTTCTGCAGAAAAAATTGGACATAGTACTACCTGAGGACCCAGCTATATCTCTCCTGGGCATATACCCAAAAGATGCTCCAAAATATAACAAGGGCACTATGTTCATAGCAGCCTTATTTATAATAACCAGGAAGAACTGGAAAGAACCCAGATGTCCTTCAACACAGGAATGGATACAGAAAATGTGGTACATCTACACAATGGAGTACTACTCAGCTATTAAAAACTCAGGAACTTCTTGATATGAAACTTATTTGCCTTGGAAGCATTTTTCTACTACCAAGGTGTATTAACATATAATACTTAAGTTTCTATAAGGAAACAAAACTGGTGGAATGAACATACATTACACTGGTTTACACAATATGGTCTGGGTAGTCAAACAGTGGTTGTCTCTGTGCTGGAGATCCTGAAGACTTCACAGATGCTTAATCTATGAGACTGGATAGGTCATCAGCCCCTCTTAGAGCCAGAGGCCTTGATCCCTGCAGCCACTGGTCTTCCGTTCAGTTTTGAAGGTTGTCTTACTTTTCTTGCTGTAATAAAACACCTTGGCCATGGCAACTCACAAAAGACAGTGTTTAACAAGGCTTATGACTTCAGAGGGTTAAAGTCCATGATGGTCCAGCAAAGGCATGGCGGCTCACATCTTGATTTACAAGTAAGAGGCAGAGAGCACACTGGGAATGAGGCAAGTCTTTTGAAACCTCAAGCCCATAACCACTAAAACACCTTCTCCAACCTGGCCACACCTCCAAATCTTTCCCAAACACTTCTGCCAACTGCGGAATTTACACACATGAGTCTTATAGAGATCATTTTCATTCAAACCACCACAAAGGCCAAAGAAGTTAGGTTCCAGTGTCAGCAAAGGATGGCAGTAGCAGTGACAAGAGTAGATGAATTCACAAGTAAGGAGTAAAAGTTGGCAGGCAAGAGCAGAACTTCCTTTACCTCAGACCTCTGTTTAATTGGGATGTTGCCAAAGAGTGCTATCCACTGCTGATGGATTATCTATCTCCCTACCCCAATCTGTCTACTCACACATCAACCCGCCCTGCATACCACACACCCATTTCCCCACCCCACCCCACCCCACCCTCAGTTAATCCTTCCAAAAAGTACCCTCAGGGACTGGCCCAGAGACTATCTCTTAGAAGACTACAAATTGATTCAAGTTGAAAACCAAGATTAAGCATTACAACAGGGATAATAGAAACATTGTATGTAGAGGAATTCTAATCCAGCAACAGGGCTGCTCTGTCAAGAGATCATATCCAAAGATCATCTCTCTGTGTCAGCCAGCTGCCAGCTGCTTCAAGCCCCTGCTACTGTGAGTGCCCCACCAGGACGGGCTGTCCCTTTGAACTGTGAATCACAATAAGTCTTTTATCCCTTCCGATGCTTCGGTCTCTTTGACAGTTTCCTATATGCACATAATACACTTAAGTAACATTAACACCTCATTATACCCTCTCTAATCCCCCATCTCCCAGTGAAACCTTTTCCTTCCCCCAACACTTCCTGTGTGTGTGTGTGTGTGTGTGTGTGTGTGTGTGTGTGTGTGTGTGTTATTTACTGGAGCGTAGGCAGCTCGTCAGGAATTACATCACTTAAAACAGTGACACCTTCCCCTCACCACCATTAACTGGTCAGAGTCCATCCCTAAAGGAGGGGTGGGGCCTCGTGATGAAAGGTTGACAGGCCCAATCATGTGCAGCTTTTGCGCAAGGGAGTTCGTGAGTGTAACTGCTGTTGGCATCAAGAACTGGCTTTACAGTCAGGAACCCGCTTTATAGTTGCAGATCACCTCCGAATCCATTGATGGAGGTGATGTCACCCATAGGCCACAGGGTCATGCATCTGTTGCCATAGCAATCCCTATTCATTCCCAGAGTCCACCTGGCCCACCTCCCACCTCTACTTGCAGGTGGTTACATCACTGCCCAAATACAAAGCAGACCCTTCCGGACCTTCACCCTTTTCTCTTTTCTCCTTTTGTCTTCATCGCCCCCTTTGCCCCTTTCCCCACAATAAACCTCTCTCACGTGGAACTGTACTGGCCTGGTGTGGTCTGTCCAGAGGCAAGCCATGATGCTAACACAACATTGATGCGGAACCCGGGAATGGCAGGCGCCACCCTTGCCTCAGCCACCACGGCTCCACCGCGAAGGTTGTGAGCTGCCGCCATTGCAGCCACCTATGCTGCCACATGGATTTCTGCTACCGCAGCTACAGACCACCGCCACCCACACTGAGGGACCCACAGACTTCCACCATGTGTGCTGCTGTTACCTCAGCGGGAGGTACAAATTTCTACCTCGTGAGCTGCTGCCTCCAAGGTCCACCACATGGGCTAGCTTCTGCCACGTGGGTTACTCATTCAGACGGGCCCGCACCAACCATACAGTTTCATGTTTCCTGCTACCAGACTACTAAAATTCTCACACAAACATTGGCAGATTGGTAAGTTTTTTTTCCTCCAGTCAGCAGGGAGGGCTCCAATCCCACCCCCCAAAAAAAAGGCCTGGCCAGCCATTATGAGCTAAGGGATTGGCGTTTCAGGGTTATGGTCCTTATGACCAACCGCCTAGCTGACATACAAGATAGGACTTTGACCCATGGGTCACTACCCCCTCGAAAGCGCCTCTCTCACTCCTTCACGTGCAGCTGTTCAGGAAACCCTAGGCCTGGGTAGAGACACTTTCCGGTGAGTCCTGGATTCACTGTGTAGCCTCTAGAGGGTCCAAGTGACAACTTGGACATCTAGCCTGGCTGAAATTTTGTTATTGAATTATTCTCCAGACACCAGTACAACTAATCAGTAACTCCCCAGTGGGTGCTCCATGGTCTTCAAACTGTACCTCCAGGCTGCCCACTGGGATGTCCCCTGGAAAATCTCAAATCTCTGAAGTTAATGCCCGACTTGAGGGCATCAAAGCTAATGCACCTCTACAATAAGGTCTGGAGTCAGTGCCCATTAGACCACGGCTCCAAATGGCCACTTAATGGCACATTGGACCCAAGTATCTTACGGGATCTTCATACATACTGCCAGCGGTCCGGTAAATGGAAAGAGGTCCCCTTGCCCAAGTGCTTACCTGTCTTCACTCCAACCCCTCTCTGTGTTCCTCTTGTTCCACAACGTAACTTCTCCTAGCCATGAAACCTTCGATCAAGCTAACAACCACCTCCTTTCTGTCACAGACCTTCTGTTCCCACTGTCCAAAAACCCAAACTGCCACCTCAGTTTCTCCTTCTCACCAGGCTGCCCCAGAGCCTCCTTGCTCAACCTCTCCAGACCCCTCCCCTCCTCCTGTGCCAGTTGCAGTTCGCTCCAATTGCCCTGCACTGGCACCTACCTTCAACCCTCCCATCACCCCTAAGGCCACAGACAAACCCCCAAGTCCCTCTCCCCCAGGGACACCTGACCCAGCATCGTCCTTCCGGCCTTGTCAGAGTACATGGTCCTTTCTTGCTGAGTGAACTTTCTCAAATGGAAAGCAGACTGGGTTCCTATGCCTCTAACTCCTCTGCCTTTATTAAAGAGTTTCAGTGCATTACTCAATCCTATAGTCTGACTTTCCATGATGTACATATGATCCTCACTAATAACTTACTTCCTGATGAATGCAGGTGAGTTTGGGAGCAGGTGGGAACGCACGCAGACGAGATTCATCAAACAAATGGAACACATCCATCAGATCTGAGGCAGTTCCTGACCAAGATCCTCAATGGAGTTATAATTCTGCAGGTGGTATTTTAGTCAGAGATAAATTCATAACCTGCCTCCTGGCTGGTCTCCGTAGGGCAACCTTAAAACCAGTACATTTTTGAAAAACTCTAAGAGTTCATCTAGGGCAAACAAGAAAACCTGTCTCAGTTTTTAGAATGCCTTACAATTTAGAATTATTACAATATACTAATCTAGACCCTGAGAACCCAGAAGGTAAGCAACTTCTGATTATCTACTTTTTTCCCAGAGCTACCCCAATATAAAAGTTAAACTTAGGTGGTAGGAGAAGGGACCCCTAACTCCACAGGCAAAGTTTTGGCTCTAGCCTCCAAAGTGTACCATATAAGGGATGAGAAGGCTTGCAGACAAAAATACCATATGCTGACAAAGGCTATTGGACCAGCCCCAGCCACTGCCCTGGACTCCTGGTCTTCTAAGATTTAGAGACCACCAGGCTCTTGCTACAGATGTGGTCAATAAGATCACTGGGCGAGGGCTTGCCCTAACTTCTGCAAGCCAAGGGGTTATGTTCTAGGTGCCATCAAGAGGGACACTGGGCTGTCAATTGCCCTCATGTCGCACAGGACAGAGGAACATCACTCCCAGATAACCCTCCAGCTGATCGACTGAAGAGGCCTGAGCTCCCCGACCTGACCACTGCCATCACCAGCAGGGAGCCCCAGGTAGCCATCACGGTATGTGGGCAGCCCTCTTGGACACTGGGGCCACTTACTTAGTCCTTACAGTTGGGGGGACCCACTTTCCCCTCTTATTTTCCTATTGTTGGGGTAGAAGGACACCTTACCTTCCTCACCAGACCCCACCACTTAGTTGCATTTTCAGGGGTGTTCCTTTTTGGTCGTGCCAACATGTCCTGTCCCCTTATTGGGAAGGGATCTTCTAGCTAAGTTGGGAGTCTCTATTTCCTTTGCTCTCACCTATTCGCCTAAACCCAAGCTCACCACAGCCCCTCTGCCAGTCAACCCACTAACACTAACACTGCTTCCTTTACCAGCTTCTCAGGTAAACTCCTGAGTCTGGGATGTCCAGAACCCCTCTGTTGCTAAACACCCATTCTCCTGTTGTCATCCAATTACTAGACTCTATCAGTTACATCACCCAAGCTCAATACCCTCTCTCTCTCTCTCTCTCTCCAGAGTCTCATGCACTTAAGCATATCATTTCTGACCTCTTAAGGAAAAAATTCCTTCACCCCATCTCTTCCCCCTTTAACACCCCTATACTAGCAGTGAAGAAGCCTAATGGAACCTATCACCTGGTTCAAGACCTCAGGTGCATTAATTCTGCAGTGGCTCCTCTCCATCCTGTTGTGGCCAACCCTTACACACTTCTTTCTACCATCCCCTCAGGGACGTCCTATTTCTCAGTCCTAGATCTCAAGGATGGGTTTTTCTCTGTCCCTCTAGATGCCCAGTCACAGAATATATTTGCCTTTACCTGAACAGATCCTAACACCCACTTCTCTACCCAACTCACCTGGACTGTTCTACTCCAGGGATTCCAGGACAGCCCACATCTGTTTGGCCAGGCCCTGGCTTATGATTTACTTTCTCTGTCTCTCCCTAAATCTGAAAGTGTACACCACATAGATGAAATCCTTCTCTGTAGCCCTTCCCTAAAAATTAGCCAAGCTGACACCTCTGCTCTTCTACATGTCCTTTCCAGTCGAGGCTACAGGGTCTCAGCTTCTAAAGTCCAACTGTCCACTCCTCAGGTCACCATTTGGGACTAACAAGTACCCCAACCCACAAGGCTATTACCTTAGATAGAAAGAATCTGATTCAGTCTCTAACAGAAACAGAATCTAACTGTTCCTTCTACAAAGGAAGAGATTTTTATCATTCCTAGAAATAGCTAGTTTTTTACATTCCTTGGTTCCTGCCTTTTCCCTCTTTTCTCACACCTTATAGGAAGTAGTGTTAGGCCCCATCCACAAACCTCTTCTCAAACCTGTTACCAAGCCCTTTCCAAGGCTCCAACAGGCTCTCCTTAAGGCCCCAGCCTTACATCTCCCTGACCTGGCTTGGCCTTTTTTCCTCTACATAACTGAAAAAGAGGGATTTGCCCTTGGAGGTCACCAAATGGGACCCTCTTTTGCACCTGTAGCATCCTTGTCAAAACAACTAGATCTAACTATTCAGGGATAGGCACCCTGTATTCTGGGTAACCAACCACATGTTGATTAGGAAAACCATAATGGGTTCCCTATGAGACCCCAACTCCTGACCACCAACTCTTGAAAATGTTTATAGTACCAGACATGACTTCTCTCCTTTGCAGCAGGCCTAAAATCCAACCAGGAAACAGTTCCCCCTGTAGCATTCGTGATACTATTGCCCCAAGAGTCGTACCTTGCCTGACCAGATTGTACTGTGGCTCTCAAAGGCCACGGCTGAGTTGTCTTGCCCCAGAAGCCTGCAGCACACCCTCCTATACTATGAAAGCCAGCCATGGGGTGGGATATGCCCAGGCGAGTTTGACTTCTCCATGTTCTGTGACCAAAAAGTGGGGTGTTTTCAGCAATACTCTTACCATCCATTTCGGGTAGACAAGAGCAATGGCAACAGTTCAGATTTGGGGGTGGATGGACTTCATGGCCTCACTTTGTCAAAGTATTTCATCATGGCAATCAGAAAAGAAACTAAGAGCGGGATTCTAAGCAATTTTTATTTTCTTTCAGAAGTTTGCATCAACTAAATTTCCTGAAACAATTATATTTTCAAAAGCATCAAGATCGTCAGAAGGCAGGGAGAGGGGAGAGGCAGAGGGAGAGGGAGAGGGGGAGGTGGGATATCAGGCACATGTGCCGCCACAGGACACTTGTGAAGGCATGAGGACAGCTTTCAAGGTGGCTCTCTCCTTGTACTGTTTTGCTAGTTCCAGAGAAGAGATCAACTTGGACTACCTGGCTTGTAAGGAAGTACTTCTGCCCACAAAGTCATGCTGCCAGCCCACAAGTGTCACCTTTCAAATGCCCACAAATGTCACCTTTTAAATGCCCACACCAAATTTTCCATTTATTACAAAAAAAAGAAAAATAGAAGACTACCCAATACACAAAGCTTTAAATTCAGTGGATATAATGCTCTGAAAAACTGATTTTATTATATAATATATAATTAAGTGTGGTGGTGTATGCCTTTAATTCCAGAATTCAAGAAGCAGAGGCAGATGTATCTATTAGACTAGTCTACACAGTGAGTTCCAGACAGTCTACACAGTGAGTTCCAGACTAGTCTACACAGTGAGTTCCTAACTAGTCTACACAGTGAGTTCCTAACTAGTCTACACTGAGGTCTACACAGTGAGTTCCAGACTAGTCTACACAGTGAGTTCCTAACTAGTCTACACAGTGAGTTCCAGACTAGTCTACACAGTGAGTTCCAGACTAGTCTACACAGTGAGTTCCAGACTAGTCTACACAGTGAGTTCCAGACTGGTCTACACAGTGAGTTCCAGGCCAGCCAGGGCTATGCAGTGAGACTCTGTCTCCAAAAGTAAATAATTAAATTTTAAAAGAGGGGCTAGAGCAATGGTTCTCAACTTGTGGGCCACAATCCCTTTGGGTCTCAAATGACCCTTTTACAGGGGTTACCTGAGACTACTGGGGGGAAAAACATTTACATTATGATTCATAATAGCAGCAAAATTACAGCCATAAAGTAGCAACGAAAATAATGTTATGTTTGGAGGTCACCACAACATGAGAAACTGTATTAAAGGGTTACGGAATTAGGGAGGTTGAGAACCACTGGGCTAGAGAAATGATTCAGTGGTTAACAGCACTGACTGCACCCTTGTGGCAGCTCATAACTGTCTATAAATCCAATCCTGTGGAACACAATGACCTCTTCTGGCTTCCATGGGCACCTGCCACACATGTGATGCACAGACATACATGTCAGGCAAAACACTCATTATATAGGATATGTGTATGTACACACACACACACACACACACACACACACACTCTGAATGCGCCAGACATGATGATGCGTACCTTTTATCCCAGTACTCAGGAAGCTGAGGGGTAGGGAGATCTGTGAGTTTGAGGCCATCTTGGTCTACAAAGCAAGTTCCAGGCCAGCCAGGGCTACACAGTGTGATTTGGAACATCAAGAATTTCCTACAAAACTGAAGGAATTCATCACAACAATCGTGCAAAACCATATGCCATGCTAACTCTGACACACTTCACTCATAATTATAGTTTCCATAACTGTCCGGTACATAGTTTTCAGTCATTTATGTGAGCCTGGGTCTCAAGGCAAACGAACAAACCATGTATATATACACGTATGATTTAGGGAAATTACCAAACCTAGTGCTGGCTAGGTTTTTTGTCAACTTGACACAAACCAGTCATCTGAGGAAAGAAAACCTCAACTGAGAAAATGCCCCCATCATACCTCCCTACAGACAAGCCTGTGGGACATTTTCTCAATTAATTATTGATGTGGTAGGAAGGGAGCACCGTCCACGGGCAGGCAGTCCTGGAGTGTGGAAGAAAGCAAACTGAACAAGCCAGGGGACAAGCCAGAGCAGCGCTCCTCTGTGGCATCTGCTTCGGTTCCTGCCCAGACCTCCTCAGTGGTCAACTGTTACCTACAAGTTTAAGAAGAAATAAACTCATTGCTCCCCAAGTTGCTCTTGGTTATGTTTTATCACAGCAATAGAAACCTGACGACATCTATTATATTCCCAGTAATTTAAAAATTATTCTAGATAATAAATTGGATCTGACAGCAGGAGTAAATGAAAGACAGAAAAAGTACTTGTCAGTGCTAACACTTAGTCGCATCAAGCTAACTGTGGACGAAACATACACACACCATCGGCATTTTTGTCCAGACTCTTGAATGCCAGTTTCATTTTCTTCTCATGGTCTTGAAGGTACTTCACAAATTCTCCAAAATCCAGTCCTGAATCGGCATTGGAATCTGCACTCTTAAGAATTTTCTACAAGAGAAGACACTTGTTGCCACAATCATAGGTAGATCCACTATGGCATGCTAACAGTAGGACATGTTAACATCAGGATATTTCTGTCGTACTAATCATGACTTCCACACGTGTCCATTATCTACACACAAGAAGCGAGACTCACGCTCTTGAAATCCGTAAAGTACTAAAGTCAACAGTTGTCAGGCCATCTCAGATATAAATAGGAACTTTATTAGTAAACACTGCAGGTACACACCTCAAGGGCTTGAAGATACTAAGATGTATAGCCTCTTCCATCAGAGACAAAAATCTGTCTACTAAACGTGATAAACATGAAATTCAAGTATGTTCCCCAGACGAATGCTCTGACACCTAGCTTTGTGAAGTAAGCATGTAGGCTCGAGTCTCACTAAGTCCTTAAGCGTTTTAACCTGAAAACTAACAACACAGGTCTGGAAAGATATCTCAGCAGTTAAGACACTTGCTGCTCTTCCAGGGGACCTGGGTTCCATTCCCAGCACCCACATGGCAGCTTTCAGCCATCTGTAGCTCCAGTTCAGAGGAATCTAGCACCCTCTCTGGACCCCGTAGGGACTAGACACAAGCCTAGTGTACTTACATAAGTGAGGCAAAGTACTTATACAGAAAAATAAATAAATCTTTCAAAAACATACGTAAAAATATGTTGTATATTCCGAGCCCAGCAGACTCTTACCTCATTAGACATATATTATTTACTTTTGTACCATCAATGTCTAGTATAAAGTTGGAGATATAGAGGCCTTTAATAACTAGATAACTCATACTTAATATTTTTGAACTTAAAAATAAGTGTTATGAGCCGAAAACTGGGTCACAGTGCATAGCACACGCCATAGACTGCACACTACACACCGCACAGTGCACACTGAACATCACACACACTGCACATGGCACACGCCATATATCGCGTATTACGTAACATACACTGTGCACAGCAAACTACATACTACACACTGCTGGGACTAAAAAGGCAAAAAGCTAAAGTCTCTAGTATGAAGCAAATTATAGACTACGAGAGAGGGTACATATACCGAAGGCAATATATTCATATGCCTATATTCATATGTTAGGTGCAATAATGCAAGGATTCAAGGCCATTCCTCTCATTCTGAAAGAAAGCTTTGGTGTAATAAATGAGACAGATATGCTGGAAAGATTGAGAGGGGCTTCATAAAGGAAGACTGCGGGAGCCTGGGATGCGCAAGGGGAAACATGCACTAGACAGAAACAAGAGTGGATGCTTCAATGATGTGTGGAAAATTTGCGTGGCAGTAAAAAAATGTAATTATAAAAATACAGCAATATACACATGTTTTGGAAAAACATGGTAACTCAATTTCCCTGAGCTATTCTATCAAACAAATAAATAAGCCGAAAGCAGAAATCTATAGTCTAAGTTGACAAAGAGACGATACTCTTTGGTACACTTCTAGGAAATATAGTCTCTGGTCTCACCTGTCCCAAGAAGTAACTCATCCTAAAAGAACAGGCTAAGGCTGTCTAACTGTCCTCAAGTTTCTCTTCTGAAGATAGATAGATAGATAGATAGATAGATAGATAGATAGATAGATAGATAGATAGATAGATAGATAGATAGATCAGACTAGAAGCCACTCAAGTATGCAACTAGAAGCACTACCCAGAAAATGAACAGTCACCAGTCCAGCTAATTAGCAGAGACCATGCATAAAGCTCTACTTACCAATCATCACTTGGCCATTCCAGAGTCATAGCTAAACTAAGCAGCAGGTGTCTAACCATGACACAATACAAAAATATACGGGCCAGATGAATGGACCACCTCCTCAAACACACAACACAAGAAATTAAGGGTTATAAAGAACTGGGGATTGGGGACTCATTGTATGTTCTAGTAGCAAGCAGAAAACCACACAGTGCCAGTCTAGGGTCTCCATTCTGTTCCCCTCTGGGCTCTGTGATTCCCATAGTCTTGGGTCCAACACTATGGAGCCAACAACTATCCAAGCATGCAAAATTATCCTGAAATGCATTATTACAGTGAGATGTTGTAAGTTAATGCCTTGGTCAGATATTTGGAAATAAGACATTAACAGCTTTTAGGTTAAAGGTCATATGAAGGATTTGATTGCTCATTGCTTGGGCATAATGTCACTTCCTTGCATGAGAGCATTTAGCTTAGATGGGAAGAGCAACAGCCTGGTGTGCTCTGACATGCGTAGATTGCAGGCTTGAGAGTGTTCCTGACAGCAGGCTCTAGGGCTAATGGGCAGAAGACTAAGTTGTTAGACGCTGACATCAGGATAGTAAGATATTGAAACTGAAATTGGCCAGTTTGCAAGGCCTGTGGGAGGATATCTACTGCTTACTTGGTTTTAAGCTCTGCAGAACCAGGTCTTCCTGCTTCCAGGAAACAGTACTTGTAATAAATATCTATCTGAAGAGCTTAATTTGATCCCTATCTCTCACCTTGCACATAAAGCACTCCCAAATGGATCAAAGATCTCAATGTTAGACATGAAACCAAAACTTCTAGAAAACAGAGTAGGGAGCTCATGAATCACACTTTCTGAACCGGATCCCTCATGAAGGAAATTAGGTCAACAACTGACAAATAGGACTTCATGAAATTGAAAGGCTTCCATACTGCAAACTGTTGACTAAAGAAGCAGCCTAGTTATACATCATTTTTAAAACAACCTTGCCAGTTATACATCTAATAGATTAGTGTCTAGAATACACGAAGAACTCAGGAAACCCAAAGAACCCTTTTAAAATCGGCTAACGAACTGAACAGAAAGTTCTTCAAAGAAGAAATGCACACAACTAAAATAACATTCATGTTGAACATCTTTATCTATCAAGTAAATGGAAATTAAAACATCATTGAGATTTCATTGTAACCCAGTCGGAACGACTGTCATCAAGAAAGCAAATAACAATTGCTGGCTGCAGTGACAGGAAAGAGAGCCCTCACTTGTTATTTGTAAGAGTGAAAACTAAAGTGACCAGGATGGAAATCAGTATCGGGGAGGGGCCTCAAAGAGCTAGAAATAGATCTACCATACATTACTACTGACAGGTATGTATCCCCAAAGGACTTTATATGTTAATACCACAGAGATATATGTTGGGTCATGTTCATTGGCTCTCTGTCTAAAATAATCACAAAATGAAAACAGCCTCATTGCCCATCAGCTGAGGAATGGAAAATGAAATGTGGTGCATATACCCAACTGAATTCTATTCAGCCATAAAGGAGAATGAACTCATGGCTATGCAGGTAAAGAGATGGAACTTTTAAAAAATTATACTTTGTTAACCCAGACCAGAAAGATTATTCTCACACTTGTGGATGAGAGCTGTAAATCTTTACATTTGTGTGTTTAACTTGGAGTACCTGTAGACCAGGGAACTAGAAAGGGGCCATTGGGGTGGTGGCCATTTTAGAAAAGGAAGACAATACTAGTTTATTAGACACTAGCAAAATGTAAGTCTGTTGACTCGCCATAGATTTGTATACTGTTGAGAAAGATGCCAATTCTGGGCTACTCGTCTGCGTATAGTTTGTAGAAGATCTTGAGCAAAAGCAGGTTTACTTTACACAAAGGTTAACACTGTCCTGACCCTTACGACAGGAAATGCTCAGAATCTTCTGCAAAAGCACGAGCGGTCTTGTCCTTACAGATAATGACTATTCTGAGTCGCTATCTATAACTATAACATAACTATAGATGTGTTGACAACACATTTCACTGGGTTATGATATTCTTCATGAAGAACCCCACAGAAAGAAATTTCACACCTACTCCAAAAGCTCTGGAAATTTCTGGAAGGGGCAGGTCGGCAAGTTGGCTTTGAGCTCTGTGCGTCTGTGCAACTTCTTTCCAACATTCTCAGGGCCACATTCTCTCAGTGGCTCACCTTCTCGGGGTCTTTGCCAAAGTAGGAGTTCCAGTGTTCCAGCCCATCCCTGAGCTCCGTGATGTCTACCACGCCATCTCCATTGCGGTCCAGGTCTTCGAAGAGGATCTCAAAGACCAGGTCATCATAGTCACTCTTGGGGGCCTTGGAGGGCCACAGAACATCTTGCAGCCAGCTTAGCATGGCCCCGCAGTTGCGGCCACCACGACCCCCAAAGACCACACCACTTTCGTGCATCTGAGGCGCGCCAGCCCCAACCGCCTGAGACTCGAGCCCCTCGGTTCCCCAGCGGAACCTTGAGAACCGGAGCACTGCCAGGACGGAACCTGGCACCGTGCACCACGCGCCAGGCTTCCCTCACCGGAAGTTGGACGTTCGGGTACCTGAGACTATGACCACCCAGACCTTAGAGGTATTCTTAGAAGAGTGTGTGAATATCAAGTCCTGTGAAGTGCAGCTAAGGAGAGCTCATTTCGCAGGAAGCATGGAAAGTGCAGCCGGGCCTCCAGAATCTCCTCACATAATTTCCAAGAAGCTTCCCAGAGCCTCTCGAAGGTCTGTGATGTAAGAGTGGGGTTCTCCTCCCCGCCTTTTACACCTTAATACAGCCCAGTGAGACAGATTGGCAACTTTTTCAAAATAACCATTATTGGTAGTGCCGTAGCTGCTGCTTGGCCCTGGGAATGGTTTTGACTAAGTTTTGGTGATTCGTTCTCCATTTACTGTTCCCTCACACTCAGGTCTTGAGTGAAGTTGGTTTTCCCCATGCTGATGCTCAAGGGATGAGTAAATGAGACCCTTTCCCTTCAGTATCTAGGGTCCTAACGCCACCCCTCATGCCAAGGAAGATCAACCAGTAGGCATCGGGACCTGGTCTGAAGAAGGAAGGGAGGAGCTTGTCCTTGTTCCTGTCTCGAAGAAATGGTTTCCAACTAACCCATTTCCTCTTCCTCATCTCTCACTTTCTTCTTAAAAGAATGCAGTCTCAGAGGCAGGCATGTATCTGCATTCAAGATCAACCTGGTCTACAGAGCTAGTTCCGGGACAGCCAGGGATACACAGAGAAACCTGAAGGGAGGGGAGGGGCGACCGCCAGTGCGCATTACCACCACCACCTGCCTCATTGAACCTCCGAATATCATAAAACTCATGGGTACTTTAAGTGCTTTGATTTATTTACCCAGGTCTTGCCTGCATGCTGCTGGCCGTGTTCTTCATCCTGAGACATCTTTGTCTTCTGGGACACTACGAGCTTCTGCATTTCCTCTTTCTCACCCCTGCTCCTTTGTGAGCCCAAGATCTTCTACTAAACATGAGACCTTTGAAGACTCGCCATAGATACACTTAAGGACGGAAAGATAGCTCAGTGATTATTTCCGTGAAGCTCTGTGCCTTCTGATCATGTTCTTTGAAAGCTAGAAGCAGAGTATAATAGCCCCGGTTGTTTTTAAAGTTTTATCTTTTTTTATATGTTGTCTGTGTAAGTTTATAGTGCGCGCGCGCGCGCGTGTGTGTGTGTGTGTGTGTGTGTGTGTGTGTGTGCGCGCGCGCGCGCTAGCACATGCCAGAAGATAGTGTGGGACCACCCAGAACTGGAGCTACCAGAAGTTGTGAACCTGAGAACAGAACTCTGATATCTGGAAGAGCAAAAGAAATTCTTATTAACAGCTGATTCATTTTTCCAACCCCTGACATGTGGGAGGTGGGGGTGACACATGTGTTTTTAAATTAATCTTTTTCGCTTGTTCAAGGCTAAATCTTACATCACAAAGCTCATTTATTCCTTAAAATAGCACTGCTTTACATGTATTTTATTATGTTACTTATTTCATATATGTTTTACCGTATGTTTTTCTAAATGCTAAAAGTGCAAATAACATATCATTGAGACAGCCCTCATAGACAATCAACATCTAATACACTCTAGAGTGAAATGCATCCTAAGTGCTGTAATAAATATGTAACCAAATGTCATAAAATAATTATTTGTATTTTTCATTGAATAAATTCACAAGTCAACAGTAAAACAAACTATTAATATAACTTTAGAAAATGTAAGCGCTGGACATTTATAACTATTAAAGCCCACTTTTCTTCAAAAGATAATTCTAAGAAACAACATATTGTGTAGTTTATAACATGTCAGAACTAAATGTATGGCAACAATAAAAGGCTGTAAGGAAAATGTAGACATAAATGGCTAAAAACTCTTTGCATTATATGTAAAGTGGTATGCATTTTCAAAATACATATAAGTCAGTGTGGCTGGCTTTTAATCCCAGAAATCAAGAGCCTGAGGCAGGACCATGAGTACAGGGTAGCCTGGGCTACATTGTGAAATTCTAAAATTCGATCAAAACAGAGAGGGGGCAGGGAAGAAGGAGGAAGAAGAAAAGCAGAAGAAAATAGGAAACTTGAGTAACAGTATCAACCAGTTAAGATCTCTAAACACTGCATGAAACAAGAGCAGAATATTTATTTTCTTTTTCAGTTGCACGTGTGAAACAACAGCCCAGAAACTCATGGAAACTAAACAACTCTGTACTGAGTGACAACTTGGTCAGGAAGAAATAAAGAAATTAAGGACTTTCTAGAATTCAATGAAAACGAGCATGCAACATACCCAGGCTTATGGGGCACAATGACGGCAGTTCTGAGGAAAGTTCATACCACTAAGTGCTTATTACACTTGTGGTGGGGGAGAGATATCTCATGCCAGCAACTTTAAAAAAATATTTAATTAATTAATTAACTTCACATCCTGATCACAACTTCCCCTCCTTCCTCTCCTTCCAGTCTCTTCCTCTTGCCTTTCTCCTCAGAGAAGGGGAGGCCTCCCCTGGATATCCATCCACTCTGCCATGTCAAGTTGCAGTGGGACTAGTTGCACTTCTCCTGTTGAAGAGAGTCAAGGCAACCCAGTTAGAGGAAAGGGGTCCAGGGAAAGCAACACAGTCAGGGACAGCCCCTGCTCCAGCTGTTAGGAGTCCCACGTGAAGACAAAGCTGCACATCTGTTATGTATGTGTAGGAGGCCCAGGTCTGTCCCATGCATGCTCTCTGGTTCGTGGTTCAGTCTCTGTGAGCTCCTACAGGCCCAGGTTAGTTGATTCCGTAGGTTTTCCTGTGGCACCCTTGACCTCTCTGACTCCTTCCATCCTTCTTCTCTGTCTTCCACAAGATTCCCTGAGCTCCATCTAATGTTTGGCTGTGGGTCTCTGCATCTGTTTCCATCAGCTGCTGGGTGAATCTCAAATGACAGCTATGCTAGGCTTCTGCCTGCAAGCATAACAGAATGTCGTGAGCTGGGCTCTCTCTCATGGCACGGCTCTCTAGCTGGGTCAGTCACTGGTTGGCCGTTCCCTCCATTTCTGCTCCATCTTTCTCCCGGCACATCTTGTAGGCAGATCAATTGTGGGCCAAACATTCTGTGGGTGAGTCTGTGTCCCCATTCCTTCATCAGAAGTCTTGCCTGGGTACAAGGCTATTTCAGGTTCCATATCTCCTACTGCTAGGAGTAGTCTTAGCTAGGGTCACTCTCATAGATTCCTGGGAATTTCCACTGTACTAGGTTTCTAGCTCAGCCCAGAGATGCCTCCCCACACTGATTCCAGGTCTTTCTCCCTCCATTGTCCCCACACTTGACCCCTCCTGTTCCCCACCCACCCCCTCTCCCTATCCACCCATTTTCCTCCCTCTATCCACCCATGATGTCTCTTTTATTTCCCCTTCTCAGTGAGATTCAAGTAATTCACAAAACATAACTTATGTTTTAGTATTAATAATAAAAAAGCTAACATGACCCAAATTAACCTAGTCAAAACTTATTTCCCATAGATTCCTAAGTAGGCTTATTTATAAATAAATTAATGTAGTTTAATAATCAAACAAACCACGGAAAATGCTTAGATGATGATTTATCCCATAAACACAAAGGTTTGGTCCTGATCTTATAGTTAATTCGAGGTAAGATCACACATGCAAATACCCACAAACCAGTGTCAAATTCCTTAAAGATGTATAGACATTTAAGGAGAGGGTATCAAGCCCATTCAAAACAGCTGAAGATGTCTTGCCTGGCCACACCCCCACAGGACTCAGCAGGGATAAATATTAAACAATAAGCAAGGCCCTCCTTTGGGCATCTGTTGTTACTTAGTGTCTGCATGTAAAACAATGCAAATCAATCCGTATCTTTCATTCTGCACAAAACTCAAGTCCACATGGATCAAATACCATAGTGCAGTACAGGATACACTAAATCTGATAGAACAGAAAAGTGGGGAAAAACTGTGACTGCATTGGCACAGGAGACAACCTCCTGAACAGAACACCAACAGCTCGGGCACTAAGTTAACAACTAATAAATTAGACCTCATGAAACTGAAAAGCTTCTGGAAGGCAAAAGATGATGATGATGATGATGATGATGATGATGATGATGATGGTAGTGATGATGATGATGATGATGATGATGATGAAAGTCCCAAACAAAATGAAAATTACAGACCTTACACATAACAAAATAGTAGTTCCAAAGCATAAGGAGTTCTATGGGTTAGTAAGAAAAAGACAAATGATCTAACAAGTAAACAGTTTGAATAGGGGCCCACATATCCTACAGTTCAATATTTCTATGTTGTGGTAAATATTAAAAACTGGTAACCTTTTAACCTGCTCTATCGCCAGCACCCCTGAGGCTGCATGACACTGCTGGGTACTTTTATCTCAGCGGCTCCATGCTGACCCAAGTACTCTCAGACCCAGGCGGTCCTCAAGCCGTTCCAGTAGGGCACCTTGCCACGCTGGTCTCTAGACTCCATGGGGCCATATGGAACTAACCATAATTTATCTCTGGTTAATGTCTCTCCCGGTGGCTCTCTACTAGCCACAAACACTCTGGTTCCAGCTACCCAGTAAAATCAAGACTCAACAAACTGCAGCCCAACAATCAGATTTATATGTTAAATTCTCAATCCACAATACATCCACACAATAAACTCAACCGATTGATAAAGATATAAACCGCCCACCTAGATAAGATAAATTGACCTATAGAAATCCATCCCTTAAGAAATATTCATATCATGCTTCACTCCTTCTTTAAAAGGGGAACAAGAATACCCTTGGCAGGGAATAGGGAGGCAAAATTTAGAACAGAGGCAGAAGGAACACCCATTCAGAGCCTGCCCCACATGTGGTCCATACATATACAGCCACCAAACTAGATAAGATGGATGAAGCAAAGAAGTGCAGGCTGACAGGAACCAGATATAGATCTCTCCTGAGAGACACAGCCAGAATACAGCAAATACAGAGGCGAATGCCAGCAGCAAACCACTGAACTGAGAACTGGACCCCCGTTGAAGGAATCAGAGAAAGGACTGAAAGAGTTTGAAGGGGTTCGAGACCCCATATGAACAACAATGCCAACCAACCAGAGCTTCCAGGGACTAAGCCACTACCCAAAGACAATACATGGACTGACCTTGGGCTCCAACCTCATAGGTAGCAATGAATATCCTAGTAAGATCACCAGTGGAAGGGGAAGCCCTGGGTCCTGCCAAGACTGAACCCCCAGTGAAGGTGATTGTTGGGGGGAGGGTGGTAACGGGTGGAGGATGGGGAGGGGAAGCCCATATAGAAAGGGAAGGGGAGGAGTTAGGGGGATGTTGGCCCGGAAACCGGGAAGGGGAATAATAATCGAAATGTAAATAAGAAACACTCAAGTTAATAAAGATGAAAAAAAGAAAAAAATATTCATATCAACCTCTATCTATGTACAGATGCACGGTGAGGATCATTTACATCTGCCTCCATGTTGTCCTCCTCCTTTCGGCCTCTCCCTCTCCTTCTAAAACCTCTGTTCCTTCCAACGAGAGGCCTTGTTTTATCTTGTGTCTGCCTTCACCTGCATAATGACATCAACCTACAGTTCTACATAGCCACAGTATCACTTCATCATGTCATTTCCTCTTTGCTCCAACTTTGATAACAGGAGCTAACACCTACTTAATTTTTCTTGGTACCTGGGACTGAACTGGAGGCCTTGTGCTAAAATCCCCAAGTTTGGTGGTTTAAATAAGTATGGCCCCCATAGACCCATGTGTTTCCATATGTTTGGCCCGTGGGGGCTGGCACTATTAGGAGGTGTGACCTTGTTAAAGTAGGTGTGGCCTTGTTGGAGGACGTGTGTCTCCATGGGGGTGGACTTTGAGGTCTCCTATGCTCAAGCTCCATCCAGTGTGGAACAAAGTCTCCTTGCTGCCAGCAGAATAAGGTGTAGAAGTCTCAGTTTCATGAGGCCCCATTTATCAAGTGTTGATCTTACAGCCTGAGCCATTGGTGTTCTGTTCAGGAAGTGGTCTCCTGTACCGGTGACTTCAAGGCTGTTCCCCACTTACAGTTCTAATAGATTCAGTGTATCTGCTTTTACACTGAGGTCTTTGATCCACTTGGACTTGAGTTTTGTGCAGGGTGATAGATATAGATCTATTTACATTTTTCTACATGCAGACATTCAGTTAGACCAGCACCATTTGTTGAAGATGTTTTCTTTTGAATGGTTTTGCCTTCTTTGTCAAAAATCAAGAGTCCATAGGTGTATGTGTTTATTTCAGGGTCTTGGATTCCATTGATCCACCTGTCTGTTTCAATACCAAGTAGGTTTTAGCTACCCTGGGTTTTTCTGTTTTTCCATATGAAGTTGAGAATTGCTCTATCGAGGTCTGTAAAGAATTGTTTTGGAATTTTGATGGGAATCGCATCAAATCTGTAAATTGTTTTTGGTAAGATGGCCATTTTCACTGTAAATCCTACTGATCCATGAGCACAGGAGATCTTTCCAACTTCTGATATCTTCTTCAGTTTTCTTCAGTTTCTTTCTTCAGAGACTTGAAGATCTTGTCAATAGGACAAAACATTTGGAAATGTTTTAGATTTTGGAAATGCCTACAAGTTTGGAAAGGTTCTTTACCAGCTCTACACCTGACAGAGGGCTAACCTCCAAAATTAATAAAAAAAATTAAAAAAATAAAAAACTAGAGAAGTTAGACACCAACAACCAAACAACCCAATGAAAATGGGGTACAGATCCAAACAAAGAATTCTCAGCACATGACTCTCGAATGGCGGAGAAGCACTTAAAGAAATGTTCAAAATCCTTAGTTATCACAGAAATGCAAATCCACACAACTCTGAGGTTCCCTCTCACACCCATCAGAATGGCTAAGGTCAAACCTCAAATGGCAGCACATGCTGGCGAGGATAGGGAGCAAGGGGAGCGCTCCTCCACTGCCGGGGAGAGTGCAAACTTGTACAGCTACTTTGAAAATCAGTGTGGCAATTTCTCAGAAAACTTGGAATAGTTCTACCTCAAGACCCAGCCATACCACTCCTGGACACATACCCAAAAGATGCTCCACCATACCACAAAGACACCTGCTTAACTATATTCATAGCAGCTTTATTCATAGTAGCCAGAAACTGGAAACAACCCAGATGTTCCTCCACTGAAGACTGGATAAAGAAAATGTGGTACATCTACACAATGGAATACTATTCAGCTATTAAAAGACACAATTGATTGTGCAAATGGATGGAACTTGAGAATAAACCCAGACCCAAAAGAACACGCATGGTATGTACTCACAAGCAGGTATTAGCCATAAAATGCAGTTTACCCACACTACACTCCATAGACCCAAAGAAGCTAAACAAGAAGGAAGGCCCAAGTGAGAATGCTTGAATCTCATGTAGAAGGGGGAATAAAATACTCATAAGAGGCAGATGAAGGGAGAGAACCGGATATGAGAGGGGATGGGGAAAGGAATAGGGGGATTCACAATTAGAGGTGGTGGGGGTGGCGGTGGGGACAGGGGAGATGGCCAGATGGCCATGAGAATGACTGGAAATCTGCAACTGGCAGGGATAGGAAGGTGGGGGAGGGGCATCTCAAGAATATGCCAGAGATTTGGAGATAGGGGAAGTGCCCAAGAATCAATGTGGGTGACCTCAACTGTGACTCACAGCACTGGGGATATGGAACCTGAAGAGGCCACCTCCTGTAGCCAGGCAGGATCCCCAGTGGAACAACAGAGAGACTAACTTTCCACCCAAATTTATTCTGTCTACAAGAAATGCAAGGAAGGGGTGATGGAACAGAGACTAAGGGAAAGTCCAAGTATTTAGCCCAGTTAGAGACTCATACCATGGGCAAGCACCAATCTCTGACTATTAAGGATAATCTGTTATGTTTGCAGACAGGAAGGAGTCTAGCATAGCTGTCTTCTGAGAGGCTCCACCTAGTAGCTGACTCAGAACGATGCATAGACCCACAGCCAAACAGTGGACAGAGCTTGGGGACTCTTATGGAAGAATAGGAGGAAGGATCGCAGCCCCTAAGGGGATAGGAACTCCACAGGAAGACCAACAGAGTCAAATAACCTGGACCTTTTGGGATCTCAAAGACTGAACCACCAACCAAAGGGCATACACAGCTGAACCTGGCATATATGTAGCAGACATGCAGCTCGGAGTCATGTGGGTCCCAAACTAGAGCAGGTCCTATCCCCAAAGCTGTTGCCTGTCTGTGTGGTATGTTCTTCTTGCTGGGCTGCCTTGTTTGGCCTCAGAGGGAAAGGATGCCCCTAATCCCGCAGAAACATGGTGTTGGGGGAGGTGCAGGACACCCAGAGGGGCCTCTACCCTCTCAAGGAAGAAGGGGAGAGAGAAGGAAGGGAAGAGATTATGGGAGGTGTGACCAGAAGTAGGACAGCAATAGAGATATAAAGTGGATTTTTAAAAAAGATGTAAAACTCTGAGCTCCTCCAGCACCATGTCTGCCTGCACACTGCCAAGCTTCCTGCTGTGATGATAATGGACTGAGCCTCTGAACTGGAAGCCAGCCCCAGTGAAAGGCTTTCCTTTCTAAGAGTTGCCTTGGTCACGGTGCCTCTTCACAGCAATGAAACCCTAGGACACGAAGATCCTTCTTTTTCTATATATTAGTATTTAATGAATGTTACTTTTATACAATTCTGCCTATCAATTACCTGGATATAATTGTAAGTCTCACAATTTAACAGAAAAGCAGAGAAACATGACAAATATTCTAACATTTGGCTTAAATTTCATGTAAGTACACAGTATTCACATCATTTCCTCGAATCCCCTTGACTCCTTTTCAGGTTCATTCCTCTCTTTCTTTCACTATTTTATTATTATTATTATTATTATTATTATTATTATTATTGCTGTTATTATTATTGCTGTTATTATTATTATTATTATATGAGTTATATATAGATACCACTGATGAGCCCATTTAGTGTTGCTTATATGGACACAATTTTTAGAGCTAAGCTTAGTATTGGGTAACCAGTCAGGGGCTCATCCTTGGGGAGGGCTGACTCTTCCTTCTCGCAATCATTAATGCCTCCAGACCTTCCTCTAAGAGTTGTCTTGTGAGATTTGCATCAGCCGTCGTTGCCTGTCATTGTCTGACCATGTCATTGCTCCAGTCTCATTTAGACTGCAGTACTGTTGAGCATTTGTGGGCACAGTTTCCCTGTTATACATGTGTGATGGTTTGCAAAAGCTTGGCCCAGGGAGTGGCACTATTAGAAGGTGTGGCCTTGTTGGAGGAAGTGTGTCACTGTGGGGGTGGGCTTGGAGACCCTCCTCTTAGCTGCCTGAGGATGCTCAGTCTGTTCCTGGCTCCTGTGGCTGAAGATGTAGAACTCTCAGCTCCTCCTACACCATGCCTACCTGGATTCTGCTATGCTCCCACCTTGATGATACTGGACCGAACCAGTAAGTCAGCCCCAATTAAACGTTGTCCTTATAAGAGTTGCCTTGGTCATGGTGTCTGTTCGTAGCAATAAAACCCTAACTAAGACAACATGGAAGACAGCTTTGCAGCAGATGAGACACACATACACTTATATGTATATGGTTTGGGGGTAAACATAAAATAATATGGTCCCCTACAGTATTCTCAAACCTCCCTAGTGTTACTTATGCCTCCTCCTCCCTTCCACACCATATCTCCCTTCATCATCTTTTTTTTTTTTTTTAAACTTGAGTATTTCTTATGTACATTTCGAGTGTTATTCCCTTTTCCGGTTTCCGGGTAAACATCCCCTTCCTTATGGGTGTTCCCCTCCCCACCCTCCCCCCATTGCCGCCCTCCCCCCAACAGGCTAGTTCACTGGGGGCTCAGTATTAGCAGGACCCAGGGCTTCCCCTTCCACTGGTGCTCTTACTAGGATATTCATTGCCCATGAGGTCAGAGTCCAGGGTCAGTCCATGTATAGTCTTTAGGTAGTGGCTTAGTCCCTGGAAGCTCTGGTTGCTTGGCATTGTTGTACATATGGGGTCTCAAGCCCCCCTTCAAGCTCTTCCAGTTCATTCTCTGATTCCTTCAACAGGGTCCCGTTCTCAGTTCAGTGGTTTGCTGCTGGCATTCGCCTCTGTATTTGCTGTATTCTGGCTGTGTCTCTCAGGATCGATCTACATCCGGCTCCTGTCGGTCTGCACTTCTTTGCTTCATCCATCTTGTCTAATTGGGTGGCTGTATATGTATGGGCCACATGTGGGGCAGGCTCTGAATGGGTGTTCCTTCAGTCTCTGTTTTAATCTTTGCCTCTCTCTTCCCTGCCAAGGGTATTCTTGTTCCCCTTTTAAAGAAGGAGTGAAGCCTTCACATTTTGATCATCCGTCTTGAGTTTCATTTGTTCTAGGCAACTAGGGTAATTCAAGCATTTGGGCTAATAGCCACTTATCAGTGAGTGCATACCATGTATGTCTTTCTGTGATTGGGTTAGCTCACTCAGGATGATATTTTCCAGTTCCAACCATTTGCCTACGAATTTCATAAACTCGTTGTTTTTGATAGCTGAGTAATATTCCATTGTGTAGATGTACCACATTTTCTGTATCCATTCCTCTGTTGAAGGGCATCTGGGTTCTTTCCAGCTTCTGGCTATTATAAATAAGGCTCGATGAACATAGTGGAGCACGTGTCTTTTTTATATGTTGGGGCATCTTTTGGGTATATGCCCAAGAGAGGTATAGCTGGATCCTCAGGCAGTTCAATGTCCAATTTTCTGAGGAACCTCCAGACTGATTTCCAGAATGGTTGTACCAGTCTGCAACCCCACCAACAATGGAGGAGTGTTCCTCTTTCTCCGCATCCTCGCCAGCATTTGCTGTCACCTGAGTTTTTGATCTTAGCCATTCTCACTGGTGTGAGGTGAAATCTCAGGGTTGTTTTGATTTGCATTTCCTGATGACTAAAGATGTTGAACATTTCTTTAGGTGTTTCTCAGCCATTCGGCATTCCTCAGCTGTGAATTCTTTGTTTAGCTCTGAACCCCCGTTTTTTTAATAGGGTTATTTGTCTCCCCTGCGTCTAACTTTTTGAGTTCTTTGTATATTTTGGATATAAGGCCTCTATCTGTTGTAGGATTGGTAAAGATCTTTTCCCAATCTGTTGGTTGCCGTTTTGTCCTGACCACAGTGTCCTTTGCCTTACAGAAGCTTTGTAGTTTTATGAGATCCCATTTGTCGATTCTTGATCTTAGAGCATAAGCCATTGGTGTTTTGTTCAGGAAATTTTTCCAGTGCCCATGTGTTCCAGATGCTTCCCTAGTTTTTCTTCTATTAGTTTGAGTGTGTCTGGTTTGATGTGGAGGTCCTTGATCCACTTGGACTTAAGCTTTGTACAGGGTGATAAGCATGGATCGATCTGCATTCTTCTACATGTTGACCTCCAGTTGAACCAGCACCATTTGCGAAAATGCTATCTTTTTTTCCATTGGATGGTTTGGGCTCCTTTGTCAAAAATCAAGTGACCATAGGTGTGTGGGTTCATTTCTGGGTCTTCAATTCTATTCCATTGGTCTATCTGTCTGTCTCTGTACCAATACCATGCAGTTTTTATCACTATTGCTCTGTAATACTGCTTGAGTTCAGGGATAGCTATTCCCCTGAAGTCCTTTTTATTGTTGAGGATAGTTTTAGCTATCCTGGGTTTTTTGTTATTCCAGATGAATTTGCAAATTGTTCTGTCTAACTCTTTGAAGAATTGGATTGGTATTTTGATGGGGATTGCATTGAATCTGTAGATCGCTTTTGGTAAAATGGCCATTTTTACTATATTAATCCTGCCAATCCATGAGCATGGGAGATCTTTCCATCTTCTGAGGTCTTCTTCAATTTCTTTCTTCAGAGTCTTGAAGTTCTTGTTGTACAAATCTTTTACTTGCTTGGTTAAAGTCACACCGAGGTACTTTATATTATTTGGGTCTATTATGAAGGGTGTCGTTTCCCTAATTTCTTTCTCAGCTTGTTTCTCTTTTGTGTAGAGGAAGGCTACTGATTTATTTGAGTTAATTTTATACCCAGCCACTTTGCTGAAGTTGTTTATCAGCTTTAGTAGTTCTCTGGTGGAACTTTTGGGATCACTTAAATATACTATCATATCATCTGCAAATAGTGATATTTTGACTTCTTCTTTCCGATCTGTATCCCTTGACCTCCTTTTTGTTGTCTGATTGCTCTGGCTAGAACTTCAAGAACTATATTGAATAAGTAGGGAGAGAGGGGCAGCCTTGTCTAGTCCCTGATTTTAGTGGGATTGCTTCAAGTTTCTCTCCATTTAGTTTAATGTTAGCCACTGGTTTGCTGTATATGGCTTTTACTATGTTTAGGTATGGGCCTTGGATTCCTATTCTTTCCAGGACTTTTATCATGTCCCTTCATCATCTTAATCAATGCCTTGGTTAACCCTTCATCCATGACCCTGCTCCCATTCTTTACTCATTTGACAAAACCCTGTTTCCCCATAGTTACTGTAATTTTATGCCTCCATTGTCCTTAGCTGTAGACAATCTTCCAATGCAACAGAAAGCAGATGCAAGGCCCAGTAAGAGTTCGTGACTACAGTGGAAGGCAAGACTATTCCAGTGGCTTCTGTTTCTTTGGAGAAGAATAAAGGACAGAAAGGGGAATCAGAAGGATGGAAATCAAGGAGCAGAAGTTTGAAGACAGAAGAAACCAGCAACTGTTACTATGCAGAATGAGAGGCCTGTGGTACAAAAGAAAAAAGTAATGCTTTGGCCACTAGGAGTACTAATTTGTGGCAATGGACAGATAGGACACTGATTCTCAGAACATGACGTAGCTCGGGTTTGCGCATGTGCCCATCAGTATACAGAGGTAATGGACCACTACATCAGGACCTTCTGTCAGAAACGCAAGTGCTGGCTCCCACTGCTGTGAGAGGTGCTCGCCCCAATCTACTCCATGGAGGTTCTGCACTTATATTCTGCTTGATTCACTTGATGGGACAGTACGTCAGGAAGACACAGGACCATGATGACAATGGAAACTTCACTTCAGCCCTAGACTGAACAAATGGGCACGTGGCAGATAGACTCAGACTTTAAACCCCTGCTATTTTCTGTCTCCCATGGATGAACCCAGTTCTAACCAAGAAAAATCTCCGCTGTTAATACATACCTCTCCAGAATAACAGAGAAGCACAAAAGTTAGTTTACAGTCAACGTGGCTGTGAATTATGCATTCGAAACTGCTAAAATAAGGGTGTTTTTAATGGAATCAGTATATTAGAAATATGTTTTGTTGACTTTTATGAATGCATAAAATGTATAAACAGCTTTTAGTGGACAATGAGAACAACGAGTTGTAGAAATTGCCTCAGAACTTCATTAATCTGGCTTTAAAAAAAAAAAAAACACTATAGAAGCGGAATGCTGTGGATGGTGATATGAAGGATAAACAAGGGGCCCCTAAACTTTGGAGACCACAGAGACACTATTTTTGTGTTTAGTTCAAGTATTTTTATTTTGTTTGTGAACAGATTCTATAGATTCAGCAAATGAACAATCCTGTTTTTTAATTTTATTGACCTTTAGAAACCTTAGGGAAGGGCAGACTAGGTGTAATTTTGCACTGTGGACACTAGGGGGCACCAAAGCAACAGAACGCCAATTTAAGGAGTCCTTTGCGGACCAGCACAGACTTTTTCTATAATATAATTCATTCAATGACTTTTCCCTCAGAATTAATGGCATAGCGTAGCTATAACTATAGAAAGTATGCAAAGCTGTTCTGATTAAAATGAAAAAGTGCGTTTTAAAGTAATTTTATCACTGTTTTATTACTCTTTTTTTATATTTTGCCTCTATATTCTAATATCGTGAAAATTGATCAACCAAGGAAATGCATTGATCAGTTTTCTCACAAATGTTGTAGCTTATCAACTGTACTGCTCTCTTTCCAAGTTAATAATCAAGTTAAAACCAGCATTAGGAACACAAGCCAGCTACGGCTGTTGAAAGAATAAAATCCCCATGTTATTTCTCTGTGAGCAGTATGTCTCCACAGCATGGAAATTGATAAGCCTTTATTTATATCAGTTCCTTTGGCTGTCTTTCATGCAGATATATCCACATGGTCACTAGGTTTCAAAATGCAACTGTAGCAGTGTTTTTATGTTTAACTATTGTATGGAGAGAGAAGAAGCTTCCCTTATCAGTGCGGAAGCCCCGTCCTGCTCGCCTTCGCTTTGGAAGAGCATCTACTTCAGTCATTGGTGGTGCACCCAGTTGACCCTGAGTTTATGCATATTCAGAGAAAGAGCTGGGATTGTTTGTTTGTTGTTTAAGTTTGAGTTAAAGCAGTTTTCTCAGGCTACTGCAGTAAATCCGATTATTTAAAACACAGAAATCTTCTCTCAGATTTCAGGAAGCCAGAAGATAAAAATCAAGGCAGTTAGGGGTGTGGGGAAGAGGGACTTGTAAGGGTGGAAGTGACGCGGCTGAGGGTGGGGGTGGGGGTGCTTCGATTGGATGTAAAGTGAATTTTAAAAATAAGTTATTGAAAAAAAAAAAAAACCTCAAAGCAATCAGAATCGGTCCCTGCTAGAATATCTGAGGGAGAATGCAGCCCTAGACTTTTTCCTGGTTTCCCAGGGTTGCGGTAAATTCTGGCTGCCCTTGAGTTAGAAATATCTTACTCTCGCCCCTGGCGCTAACCCGGTATGTGTCACTCTCCTCACATGACCTCCGCACACTCTGATCGTTGGATTTAGGGGTCAGTCAAATCCACCATCACCTCATTCTAACTAATTACTTCGAGGCTCTATTTTCAGGTAAGATTAAATCCTGAGGTTTCAGGTAGACAGGAATATTAAGGAAACTCATTATTTAGCCCAGTACAAGGAGAAAGACTATCTTGTATCCCTTTGAAGAAACAATGAAAGAGAAAATGAGTGCTGTTCTTGATGGAAATAATATGGACAGAAGAGTGTTTTAGTTTCAGAATAGGTGCAACATTTACTCAAGTGGATTTTTAATTTTTATTTATGTATTTATAGATTTATTTATTGAGACAAGGTCTTCACTGTGTATTCCTAGCTGACCTGAAATTCACCGTTTAGACCAAGCTGGCCCTAAATTCATAGAGTTCTTCCTGCCTCTGCCCCAAGTGATGGAATAGAAGCCATTTGCTGAACACTCGTTCAGACTCAATTTTATTTTAAATTCCAATGTTTATATTACTTGTTGCCTGCTCTGCAGAGGTTTTCAAGTATCTTACAAAATAATTAATACATATTATATACAATAGAAAATTAGTGCTATTCATTGTCTACAAATAGTGTGTACTTTTTATTAGCTCTGGAGGATTAATAATGATTCCATTAGAAAGGAAGATACAGCAAAATCTTTACAACAAGCAGAGTTCAAAAAGTTGTATCTATAAAAATTCACCTTACTGAAAGGCTGGCAAGGAATGCTTCCAGTAATCTTCCCGTGAATGTGTGTTTTACTTTGTTTTATAAGCTATGAAAAAAAAACAGACCAATAGTTATAATTTGTATCACACTGAGTTGAAAATAACTGCAACTGTTGGCCCTAAGTAAGACTCCTAGCAGCCGGCTGGAGAAATGGCTCAGTGGTTAAGAGTACTGACTGCTCTTCCAGAGGTCCTGAGTTCAAATCCCAGCACCCACATGGTGGCTCACAACCATCTGTAATGAGCCCTCTTCTGGTGTGTCTGAAGACAGCTACAGTGTACTCATATATATTAAATAAATAAATAAATCTTTAAAAAAAAAAAAAAAAAAGACTCCTAGCAGCAGGAGCTATGGAACCTGAAGTGGCCACCTCCTGTAGCCAATCTAGCCTTCCAACCACCCACAAAACTTCAACCCAAAAATCTGCCCCACCTACAAGATACACAGGGATAAACATGGAGCAGAGACTTAGGGAATAGCCAACCAATGACTGGCCCAACTGAAGATGCAACCCATGGGAGAGAGCCAGCCCCTGACGCTATCAATGATCCTCTGCTATGCTTGCAGACAGGAGCCTAGCATAACTGTCCTCTGAGAAGGTTCATTCAGCAGCAGACAGGAACAGATGCAGAGACCCACGGCCAGACATCAGACGGAGCTCGGGAACCTTGTGGAAGGGGAAGGGAAGGACTGAGGGGGCCAGAAAGGTCCAAGACACCACAAGAAGATCTACAGAGTCAAATAACCGGAGCCTATGGGGGCTCACAGAGACTAA
The DNA here is from genome assembly GCF_011064425.1 of Rattus rattus. NCBI lineage: Eukaryota > Metazoa > Chordata > Mammalia > Rodentia > Muridae > Rattus > Rattus rattus. Next base: position 49,228,301 of record NC_046156.1, read on the forward strand.
CCAACCAAAAGCATGCATGGGGCTCATCTAAGTCCCCTACATATATGTAGCAGATGTGTGGCTTGGTCTTGATGTGGGGCCCTAGCAACAGGAAAGGGAGCTGTCTCTGACTCCAACTGTATTGCCTGCCTTTGGGTCCCTTTCCCCTAGCTGGAGGCCTTGTCAGGCCTCAGTGGAGATGGCGTGGTTAGCCCTGACTCCACTGGATGTGCCAGGTCGGGTTGGTGTGTGGGGAGGAGGGAGGAGGGAGGAGGGAATGGAAGGAGAGGAGGGAACGGCTGCAGTCAGGATGTAAAATGAATTAACTAATTAATGAATGAAAAAGAAAGGAAAATAACCACAGCACAATCATTTCTTGACCCTTCACCTATAGAAAACACCACTAGTGAGGCCTCACAAATTGTTTTATGAAATGAAGTTGTAATCTAACTCCGATTCATATTACCCTAGCCATTGGCTTGGCTCTCCCTGGTCCCTGAGAACGCCTCAGCTGAGTTGTTTGACACTCCCGTCCTCACAATTTTCACAATTTTTAGTGATGTGAGAATACAGAAGATAGGGAAAAATACACTCAGGAGTCACTTAATGAAAGGGAAAGTTCAGAAAAATGCATCATTGGGCATCATGGCCATGTAAAACACCAAAGCGTTCTCACAAAAACCTCCACATTATAGTCAGGGACACATCCAGGCTGCTGCATTTAGCTGTGTTTCGTGTGTGAGGTCTGTCTGCCACACGTGACTCCATAATCAGTTGTATAAATCTTGTTATCATAAAAGGAGGCAATGCATCATCCCCTTGAGAGAGCCACGGTTTTTTTTATAATGATGAATTGTTTTTAAACATATCACTGAGTGATGAAGATCACGTCACGTCTTCTCTAAATTCCTAAAAAATTGCAACAACAAGGAGCTGTTTGCCAACCGTTTTGTTCAAATGAGGACGGAGCGCCAAAGCACAACTCAGCTGAAGCGTTTTCAGGGACCAGGGAGAGCCAAGCCAATGACTAGCCAACAAGTCCACAACAATAACTGCTTTTAAGTATCTGCGCTGAATCTGGCCAGTGTCCTCCCGACTGTCATCCCAGCCCATGGAAAGGCTGAAGGGAGAAGAAAAAGGAGGAAATGGAGGTAAAGGATGAAGGGGTGAAGAGAAACTGGATATCCTTAATGAAGTGCTGAGAACATGTCCCAAGTAAATGTCTGTATTCTTGCATTCCAGACCCCAACGCTACCCCAGCACTGACACCACCACCTGGCGTCTCCATGGTGCTGAGTCTAAAGCACAGACAACCGATGGGTGAGACTCTGTGAGCAGAGCCTAGCGCTCCCCCAAGCATCCGTGCTCCTCACTCCTCAGTACAGATGCCTCTCAGACAGGACAGGACCTTCGTTCTGTGGCCTTGGCCACATACACGGGTAACGTCTTACTACCTGGAATATGAGTGGACGTGATGTGTGATGTGTGGCATTTACAGGTCAAAGCTTTTGAGAAACAAGAGTGGAGCCAGTGAAGTAATTCTGTGGTAGAACTCATGCTTAGCTTGTGAGGCGCCATGTTCAATCCCCGGGATAAGAAAAATAAGGGAGGAAGGGAAGGAAGGAGAGGGGAGAGGAGAGGAAAAAGGGAGGGATGGATGGATGGAGGGAAAGAAGAAAGGGAGGAAGCAGGGATCCTTTTAACAGTACAGTTTGCTTTTTGACAAGCCAGAGGTAGAAGGCACCAAGGCCCAAGCAGATGCTAGTGGTGCCCATGGGAAGCCTAGGTCTCTGGATGTCAGAAAGCACCTTAACCATGATATGGAAGAAAAACAAGCAAATGCATTTTAAAAGCCACTGAAGGTTGGAGGTTTATCTGGGTCATTAGCATGACCCTGATCACCCTTCCTGCGTAAGCAGTTCCTATGGGTAGTTTTTCCACTGCCCATGAGGAAACAAACCTATAATTACAATAGTCAGAAACTCCTAAAGGCTGTCGAAATCAGTTCTGCTCTTAAATACGATCACGAGGAGATCTCAGAAAAGAAAGCAAGCAAAGGAGAGAAGCCAAGATAAACAGTACCGATCTAGAGACAGCAGAGGTCATCCACGGAGTCAGAAGAAGAGTTTTTTAAATGTCTGCTTTTCCAGAGGATCCAGATTTGACTCCCAGCACCCACATCTCAGCTCACAGCTGCCTGGAACTCCAGTCCCAGGAGTGCACTGCCCTCTTCTGGCCTCTCCAGGTACTGCATTCGCCCAGCGCACTGACATACATCCAGGCAAACATTCATACACTTTAGGGGGAAAAAAATTTAAAAACCTTAAGGAACTTTGGAAATTAAATTTAATTTTTGGAAATTAAGCATGTAATTGCTGAAAATTTAAAAGTCAAAGGAAGGCCTAAAGTCAATTCGGTCTGTGCCCCTCCCCCAGAATATAAAGCAAAAGATAAAACCATGAAACATCAGAGAAGAGTTTTTAAAAGCATAATTATAGAATATTTAGCAAGTAGACTGGAAAAGAAAAAAGGGAGAGCAGGATGAAATGGCTTTCGGGATGGGTCTTTCAACAATCTCTAAAGTTCTGCTTATTATAGGAGGGCTGGGTGTCACAGTGGTCTTTGGAAGATCAGAGGACAACTTGGAGGAATTGATGCCCCTCTTTTACCCTGTGGGTCCTGGGGACTGAACTCGGGTGGTCAGGTTGGGTGGCATGTGCCTTTGCTGTGTCTTATAATTGTATCACCAGCCCGTGACATAGCTTATAAGAACCATAGACTGTTGGGATAATCTTTTTGTACACTGTGTAAAGACTGTTTGTATTCAAACGTTGATTTTTTTTTTTGTACCAGCAGAGAGTTGAGTACAGACCAAACTGTGTTATTGTTATTTTTATCGGATCATCACCCACCTGGATACTTTGTAAAGATGCTTCTCCACCACATTCTGACTGGTTTAAGCACGAGCTGACAGCTTATAGCTGAGGCAGGAGAGGAGAAGTAGGGCCTTCAGGCAGAGATAGGAACTGTGGGAAGAATTCAGAGCTGGGAGATTCGCCAGACAAACATGGAGGAAGTCAGACATAGTGAAAGGGAATGGGCCGTGTGGTAAATGTGGGCTGGTATAGATGGTTAATTAAGTTCTACGAGCTAGTTAGGAAGTAGGCTAGGGTAAAGTTTGAGCTATAAAGAATGATAGTGAGTCTCTGTGTCTTTGTTGGGAGCTGACAGGTTAAGACAGTCAGACAAAAGTACAAATGATAGCAGATGATAGATAGATAGATAGATAGATAGATAGATAGATAGATACAGAGATAGATACAGAGATAGATAGATAGATACAGAGATAGATACAGAGATAGATAGATAGATAGATACAGAGATAGGTAAACAGACATACATACAGACAGACAGACAGACAAGTTACAGAACATCTGGGATGTTCCCAGTAAGGAGAATAATGAATCAAGCAAGATGAGTGAAAACACATTACATGGACTATAAAATTTTATAAATCGGGGCCTGCTGGCCAGCCTTGACCCATTTTTGTTTCCAGTGAGCTCATTTGTCTTCCTACATAAACTCACTTTCTACTTAATTTTGTCCTTTCTTCCAACCATTTTTAGTGGTGCTAGGAACTGAACCAAGAAGTCATACATGCCACACTCTGCACTCTCTGCCCATCCCTCATGAAATCTTGGAACACCAGATCTGGAGGAGGCTTTTGCTTTGTCAGTTGGTTTGAGGGCTTCGGGTTCTGCTCCTCTTCCCTCAGCTTCCCAAGCGCTAGGGTTACAGTTGTCAGCAGCACAGCAGCAAGACGCCGCACCGTTGATTAATCCTCACTGCCGTGGAAAGACCACGTAACATGACAGCCATCTATCTCTTTAACAGACGTTTGGCTTGTCGTGCAGTATTGCTATGAGCAAGCACATCGAGCACGTGGTTTTGATATCTAGAGCTTCCTCAGCTCAGAGAATTAAAGTTCTATCTCCATCCAGTGAACTACCCTCCCAACTCCTCCTCCCCTAACACTCGAACTCCCTTCTGCCTCCCGCCCCTACGGATTAGACTGCTCAGCGGAATCACACGGGACTGTCACTGTGTGGTGAGTTTACTTCACTCAGCAGTGTCTTCCATACTTTCCCAAGTGGCAGTTTCTCCCATGTCTACATAACATTCTGCCATTCATGGACACGCATTTTCTTGATCTGCATCTGCCAACGTCACACCAGAGTTCTTGTGCACACGGAGTTTCTCAAGGTTTTATAGAGAAAGGTTTTTCAAGGCACTGCGACAAACTTCATCTCACTGCAAACACTGTGCTAGAAGAGAATGGAGCAGGCCTTCTCAGTTCTCAGGGGGAAGAGGTTTGAAGATACTGGGGGGTGGGGGGAAGGCATGCCTTTAGTCCCAGCACACAAGAGGTAGAGGCAGGTGGATTTCATGAGTCAAAAGCCAGCCTGGTCTACAGAGTGAGTCCCAAGCCAGCTCAGGCTACATAAAGAGACATTGTCTCTAAAACAAACACAACTATTTGAAAGTAGAATGTTGTATCCTGACGAACTATAAATCAGGGTGAAAGCCCACTAAAGATATTTTCCAGTTTGCACCTACTCAGAAATTTCCTCTCCTGAATGTTTCCGTTGTTGCTGCTGATGATGATGAAGAAACACTTGGAAATATCCCAGAGGCATGAGGTGCAAAGCAGCAAAGAGGAAAATAAAGAAATGAGAGATGGGGGGGACCCAGGAGTCCACCCCAAACCACCCCCAGTGGCAGGCGTTCTAGTCTGCAAGCCACCAGCAAGTGGAATAGAAGTCAGCCAGTCCCAACACGATGCCACCAGAAGAAAACTGAAGTGGCTGTGAATTGACACTACGGCCTGGGGAAGAGAACATGTTTCCTCTTAAGACAAAGGAAAGACAGATGGAAATTCCAGGAAAGACAAACAACTAGCATTGGATTTGAAATCCATGATACAAATAACAAATCTGTTTAAAATGTGTCACAATTTTAAGGACATTTCCAAAATTATGAAAGTTTTTTTTTTTTTTTAGGTTTGGGCAGCAGTTTCTCTTTGACGCCATAAAAAAAGGAAATACGATTTTTACACACAGTGTACTGCACAGTAAAAATTAGTCATAACAATATAAACTAGGGGAAATATTTTCCCTTCTCTCTACCTCACCAACATATCTGAAATTCTAGAGTACCACACCATCACAGCTAACACATTAGCCTTGGACATTTTTCAAAGCCAGCAAAACCAGTTATCACCCTTGTGGTTAATGATTGACCTTCTTGTATTATAACAAAATATCTTCTAGAAACAACTTAGGAGAGGAGAGTTGTGTCAGGCATGGTTTGGGGGATGCAGTCCATCACATAGAGATGGTACGGAGCAGCTCCAACCACGGTGATAGAGCTTAAAGTAGGACCATTCACAAGGAAACAGCCAGGGACACCATTGTCCCAAGAGCCTGCTAGGTCCTTCTTCCTACAGACAGACAGCTTCACAAACTAGCCACCAACTGAGGCTGAGAATCCAATTCCGACAGCTAAAACACATGTCTATTAAAAATCAGATGACGTAAGTAGCAGAATGTCGCATCGGAGCCATAACCCAGAGTTTGATGGGTTGAAAACATCTTCACTATTGGTGCACACCTTTAATCCCAGCACTCAGGAGGCAGAGGCAAGCAGATCTCTGATTTCACGTCCAGCTTGGTCTACAGAGTGAGTTCCAGGACAGCCAGGGCTGCATGAGAAACCCCGTCATAAAAACAAACAAACAAGGAGATGAAATTACATTAAACAGTTGGCTCTTTGCTTCCTGATAGTTATCTACGTGAGCTCTGCAGTATTTCTCTGTTAGCCAATATTCACCGTGTGAATGCCAGGGCTGACTCTTCTGTCTACCTGTCAGCTAGAGAACTCACCTAGTATTTTACCACTTGATCTCATTTTCTCCCCTCTGCATCCTGCGGGTTGGCTCAGACCCTTTATGAGATTACCGAAGGCTAGTGCAACGTACCAAAGCAAACATGCTCGCTAAACAGCAGGAGATTAGCTCCTCTCACTGAAAACAGTGCTTCCTGACTCAGGAGCAAGGCCTAGGCACTGGAGGTGCTGGGGACAATGTAGTCAGATGTCAGGGTCTCAGGGAGGACCTGATTTCCCACCCCCCACCCCGCCCCCTTTCTCATGTAGCCCTGTGGGACTCTGCTTCTCTAAAGTGCTGCCAAGGAAAAGAACTGGGAAGAGTGCTCTGCCCAATGATAGCATATAAGACCTACAAAGAGGTTTTTGTGGTGGCTTCCTTGTCTTTATAAAACCTAAGAGCTGAGCCCTCTATTCATCAGTCAACCCTAGCATCTGATGCGAAGGCCCCTGCAGCCCCTTAGCAAGCCAAGGCAGTGTAATACCGACTGACGACCCCTGCTGTCAAGATGCTGCAGAAGAGAAACTCCGGTTCTCAACACTCATTTTCTCTCCCCAGAGGGCAAGAAAGAAAAGGGGAGTGGCTGCCAAAGAACAAAAGCTTCTTGTGTTCCCCAGGATGCCTTTAGGGTGAGAATAAGGGCGTTGCCCTGGCAACGAAGGCCAACATATGCAACTAAGGTAAATGACCAGCCACACGAGATGTCAAAAAAAAAAGGACCAAAAATATTATTTGTAGTGTTAGGTTTTGAAAGATGGCCCTAAAGATTATAAAACAGATCCTGCTGTGTCGCTGTATGTATGTCGTTGGTTATATATTTATTAACTAATGAATTTGGGAGAGGGCTTTGCAGGGGTGGGACATAGCTTAGTAGTAGAGCATTAGCATGCGTGAGGTTGTGAGTTCAATCCCCAGCACCTGAAACAAACAAGGAAGAGGAGGAAGATAAAGGGAAGGAGGAATTCTGTTAGAATGTTAGAAATTTTTAGATGTGTGTGTGTGTGTGTGTGTGTGTGTGTGTGTGTGTGTGTGTATAAATGTGTGTGGATGTTAGTGTGTTTATGTGGGGATACCCATGGAGACCAGAAGAAGCTACCAGATCCTCTGGAGCTAGAGTTACTGGTGGTTGTGAGCCGCCTGACATTGGAACCCAACACAGGTCCTCAGCAGAACAGGGGACGCTGTTAACAGCCAAGCCAGCTCAGCAGCCCCAGGCTGGGAATTAATTTTGTTCCCTTGGTTGTTTATCCTAACAATGGCCAGTCCTCAAGGGTTATCATTCTGTGTCATTCCTGCTTGGCTCTTGAAAGAAAAACCTGATTCCCAAATAAACACCTAACTACCCCGGCCCCTGATCTTCTAAAATAGTGAATCAATGCTCACAAGGATCACTTCTCCTAGACATTTTAAATATCAATGCTGTGGAAACACGGCCTTTTCACAGCATCTGTAACTAGGAGTTTCTATGAGGCCAGCACTTCCCCACCCTCCTCAGCCTTGATTCCATGCATTCTGGGGTCCCAGTCAAAAACCTGGGAGTAATTCTCACCGTCCCTCTCGCTCCCTTCTACTTACCGCTGACTACAACTTTCCGCGTTCTGCGGGTCGAAGGAAGTCCACAACAACACCATCTCACATTTGGTCTGACCCAATAGTAATTTTTAAAATAGAAATAATAACGGAAACCTCAGACTCCTTACTATGGATCAGGCAGCCTTCAAGTAAACACAGGTTGCTGCGTTGTTTAGTCCTCACAACTCCCTGAGAGACTCCAGTACATCCTCGCTTCAAGCCGATGAGACTAACGTGTGGAGACATAACTTGCCCTGAGTCACCCAGCTCACTTTGTGGTTAATCTCAACTGTACACTTGGTGAAGCTGAGAAGCAACCAAGAGATGTGTGAGGAACATCTCTGGGTGTGTCTGTCAGGGCGTTTCCTACAAGGATTATACTAACGGGGACCTGACCTGAATGATTAAGAACCATCAATCCATTGCAGGACATTACCTCTGGGCCTGCTTTTTGGTGGTCATAAAGTATGCAGTTTTGCTCCTGTGCTCTCCTGGGCCTGGGTGTTTATCACATGCTAAGGACAACAGAGCCAGCCCCCGTAGACTGAAAGCTGGGAACCATGATGCTGGCATCAGGTACTTTGTCATTGCAGCAAGAGTAACTAATTCACCTAGGACGTGAAGGGGTCAGCTATCAGCCCCTAACTAATCATCGGTCATTTTTCTGGTTTGATTTCCACATCATGGCCCAGGTGTTTGCTTAAACTTGATAACCCCTGTATGGGAGTAGAAGCTCTCCTAAGACAGAGAAAATGACTTTGCACTTCCCAGCCTGCTCGAGTCAGCACTCCAGACGTTCTTTCCCGCGTCTAAGGCAAGCTCTTCCCTTTCTGTGTGTGTGTGTGTGTGTGTGTGTGTGTGTGTGTGTGTGTGTGTGTGTGTGTGTGTGTGTGTGTGTGATGAAATAGCATCCTTTCAATAGTAAAATGCCCAGTCTGGCATGTTGGGGCAGAACTCTGAACTTCCTTTTCAGCGAATGCTTCCTCTCCAATATCCTCCCAAACTTGCTTGAGCTGGTGGCTTTTGTAGTGGGTGCTGTCTCCTCCCTGCTGTCTCTTCTCTTTCATTTTCTCTCCTGACCTTTGACCAGCAGAGGTGGAAGGAAAGAAGATAAGGACCAGGGCGGCCTCCCTAACAGGCAGAGCTGTCCTCCCACTGAGATATACTCTGACCACAGAAGGGGAGATGGAGTGGAGCTCATAGGACGGCTTGTTCCCGAGACAGAGTTTACGATAGCCTAGGCTAAGCTGAGCCTCTCAGGCTCTCTGCCCCAGCGTCCCTAGACATAGACTCCAGCTGCTCAGAACCGGTTAAGAGCAGCTTGAGGAGTCCTCTGCAGCTTCCTCTGGTGCGTTCCATGCATGGGGCGAAGCCTGAGCTACAGATGGACACTTTCTGCTGATGCTGTCTTTTGTGGGTTGAAAGCCTCTTAAGTGTGATCCATGTTCAAGCGGCCCCACATGTGTACTCCTACCAAGAATCTCATTCCTCTGGGCTTCCAGTGAAAGGCCAGTATGCGATTTCCCAAACATCCCTGTGACTCAGAGGGTACAAGTCAAACTCTCCATGTGGTTGCCATAAAGTCTCCATTACCAGATCTGAGGTGAAGGGAAAACATTGTGTCCATATCCCAGTCTCACAACCAAGGAAGACTTCCCTAACTCAGCTGGTTCCTACTCCTTCACCTTCAACCCACATGGTGTACAGCCCTAAAGAGGGCCGGGGGCGCAAGGGCCCTCAGAACTGGGTTGTGTGTTTGCTTGCTTGTTGCTAGGGCTCTAACCCGTCTCATAGGCCAGATAAGAACTCTGCCTCTGAGCTGCAGCACTCGGCCTCACAGGTCTCCTTCTCAGTACTTCTCTAACTGCTCTTGCTGCTGATCAATTGCAAACACTCACTGTGGAATACGGGGGCAACTGAGACCTCCCACTGAAGGTGGACCAGCAAGGGTCCTGTTTTACTCTTCCTAGAAACACTAGTCGTGCCATGCCCTGCTATCGCTTTGACCTCTGACGACTCTTTAGTATGATGTGGCCTCGCTCGCCTGTCAGATCTCATCCCACACCACTGCTCCTCTTTAGGTTCTTGAATTCCCCCCGCGCTGCCTCCTATCTCGGGGCATACACTTTTGTGCATCCCCACAATCTCCTCTGCCCACTTCCTTTTGCTTTCGTATCGTGAGGCTTCAACTTAAACATCACCCTTCCATGCCCCATTCATACGCAGAATACCGGTTTTGATTTCCAGCGTTTATCGTGAGTTACGTTTGTGTGTTTACTAATTTATGCTCATCTAGCCAAAGAACAGTCAACTATTTGCCAAGCAGTTCTGTTTTCCTCTCGGGCGCATCACTGAACTACATTTCCCAGCATCTCCTGCAGTTGGACGCAGCCATTTGACCATTGTAGCCAAAGAACTATAGATAGGAAAAAGACAGCATTGAGGTCTGGACAGTTAAATCCTGCCACACACAATCTTCCATTCTATTTTCCCATTCTTCAGCTTCATAAAGAAGATTCCAGAGAGTATATACTCATAGAAGGGAAAAGATCTCAGTTAATGCTAAGGGGCAGGTGTCCAGCATAGTCAGGCACTTGCGGAAACATTTCCTAGGTTAAAAACCAACATGTCGGGGTTGGGGATTTAGCTCAGTGGTAGAGCACTTGCCTAGCAAGTGCAAGGCCCTGGGTTCGATCCCCAGCTCCGAAAAAAAGAAAAAAAAAAAAAAACCAACATGTCCCTGGGTTAAGCCACTGGAGCTTCTTATAGAACTATTCTAGGGGCTAGAAAGATGGATCCGCAGTGTGAGAAGGTGTCCTGCTCTTCTAGAGAACTTAGATTCAGTTCCAGCACCTACACGGTAGCAAACAATCTTCTGTGGTCCAGTTCCAGGGGATCTGGCACCCGTGAGCTTTCAATAAACAGGAGGGGAAAGGCATTTAAGGGAAGGAGTGGAGAGGGAAATAAAGTGCATGCTATCAAGGTACAAGGTTCTTGAATTCCTCCTGTGCTGCCTCCTATCCATGGACGTGGACGTAAGCCTGAAAGAGTTGATGGGAGCCTAGGAGCAGAAGAGTGTAGGGCAGCGGGCAGCCAGAACAAAATCCGCACTAAAATGCCATAAGGAAGCCTGGAATTTTATGTACTACTTAGTTTTTTTTTTAATCGTCAGATATGGTAACTTATTTGAAAATATTAAACTTTCATGCTCTGCAGGGTCAACAGAGAGCGCCCAGGACGTAGCTCAATGATACAAAGTGCTTCCCTCATGCAAGCGAAGACCTAACTAAGCACGGTCTCCAGCACCACAAAACATAAAATTAAGGAAAAAGTGGAACGCCAATCAGAGCCTTGTTCAGAACCCTTGCATAACTTCCTAAACTGTAAAATAAAATTTAAACTTTCTTCATGGCCTCCGGCTTCCTGGCCGCACGTCTGACTTCATTCTTACCACCTGTCGATGGCTTCATTTATTCCTTCTGTTCCTTAAAAAGTGACAAACGCCTCCCTGCCTTCCTCTCAGCCCTTGTCACTGCCCTGCCTAAAAGACTCTCCCAACCCTCTGGCCATGACACTGCAATCATTCGAAGCCCATCTGGACCAACATATCAAAAAGAGGCCCTTGCTGCTCTCGCTGTACTCGATTTGGCATAAGCTAGTCAGCTTAACTGTTTTACTTTTCTTCATTGCGTTCCACACGACTTAGTATCCGCTATTATCCTGTTTGTTCCTTGTGTGTTTAAACCCTACCTTACTTCATAATGGAAGTTTCATGAGTGCAGGAACTCGATTCATTCTCTCTCTCTCTCTCTCTCTCTCTCTCCCTCCCTCTCTCTCTTCCTCTCCCTCTCCCTCTCTCTCTCTCTCTCCTTTGCTCTCTCCCTCCCTCTCTTTCCACATATATATGCATATTCATATATACAAATAAACAAGTGGAATGAATTCTTAACTAACTGAACATGAAGCACTACTTATTTCGACCATAATTTAGGAAACCCCAGAGCTTCTGACTAGGTAACCTCGGGAAAGTAGCCTCATCTGTGCCTCAATTAATTCATCTGGAAAATGGAAAACGTAATGATTAACTCATTCAATGCAGTGTCTAAATCCATGAATCCATAAACTACTGAGGCTAAAACCATGCCTAGTACGCAGTAACTGTTTGACAACTGCTTGCTGGCATTACTGTCATTCCAGAACTAGCCTTTCCAGAGTTTAAGCCCACCAGATGAAGGAAAGAAGTACTTCCTGCCTTATAAGGGAAGTCATAAAATCACAGCAGATCAGACCATACATAACCGGGGTTGCACAGAAATGCCTCAGGCAGAAAGGGGTCACAAACGGCCAAGTTGAAAATGCCCTAGAACATACAACTACTCACCCCCCCCCCCTCTCTGGAGGCAGGACATCACTCTTGCTCTGACACAAACTTGTCACACTAATGCAAGGCAAACAAATGTGCCCGGAAAAGGGGCTCTGCAAATGAAAGTACTCGATTGGTTAAGACGTGCTAAAGACTTCACTAAAAACAAAACTAAGTTTAAAGCAAAACACTGGATACTTTCAACAGAACTTGCTTTCAAATCAGTTACTTTTGCTTCTTTTTCCAGATAGGCAGAAAATAGTTTCCTTTCTTATTGTTCATGTTAGGGTTTTTGCTTCCAGGCTCAGCCATCACCATTCTGTTACTTTCTCTCTTGAGCAAACTGACCTACCAAGCACCCGTTCCTGCCTGAAATCACTCATCCTTCCTCAGTATTTTGAAACATGCCAAAGAAAGAAATGATACTAGGTGTCTCAACACAGCTTAAGTTTGGATCCCACTCTCCCTCTCAGTTAACCAAACAGTCCCCCAACTAGCTGTTTATAAAGACAGCCTTTAAGATTCGAAAGAGAATTAAAAATTAGGAAGGTTGGGGACTGGAGAGATGGCTCAGTGGTTAGGAGCACTGGCAGCTCTGCAAGGTTCCAACTCCCAGCACCAACATGGCGGCTCACAACCATCTGGAATGTCAGTCCCAGGGAATCTGGCGCCCTCCTCTGGCCTCTGGGGGCACTGTATGCAGATGATGGAAAAACAAAAACAAAAAACAAGCGTGCAGGCAAGACAGCCACACTCAATTAATAAATTTAAAAATAAAACTGATAAAATTAGGAAATCTAACAATGACTTTATAAATGCTCTTCTAGATGGAGTCACTATTTCTACTGTAATTTCAGATCAAAAAGTGCAAAACCATAATAAATAGAGAGTAAAGAATTGCTTGAGACACTTTGTGTTATAAATGCCTTCACTTGGGACAACAAGTCTTCCTCATTCAACTGTTCCCAGAGTGAGACTGGTCATTTTTTTACAAACTATTGTTTAAAAGCCTTTAAAAAAAAACTTTTTGTCCATTCTTTGTGAATGTCACATCATACACTCAAATCCCACTTTGTCATCCTGCCCCTTCATACCCACCCTCTGCCTTGACAACCTCCCCCACCAAAAGAAAAAGGTTCTCACCGTGGAAGCTGTAGCGTGTCCCATGGTGCACCCTTCTGTCTTCAGGTTTTCGCTTACAAACGTTCCTGGGAAAGAGTCATTGGTCTGGTTTGAGGCTCTGGCTTCTGCCACTTTGTCAATAGTGAAACCTGACTGAGACTCCTCCCAGATAGCCTATTGTTGCCCTGTGTTGTGGGGTTGGATCTGTAGGGCCAGTGGCTTCACAGACGCCAGCAGTTCATCAATGGGGGAGATGGTGGAGTTAGCCATCTCAAAAACCCTGAACCTGGGCCTGAGAAGTGTCTGAGCAGGTCAGCCTCAAGGCTCTCCCATCCCACTGGACCGAGCTTGGCAGTCCTGCCTCAGGCTAGGTCATCCAGTGCTGCAGCCAGCAAGGGGCAGTGCCAGTTCTCAGGCCTTCTTGGCTGGCTCCCCTGCAACCCCCACCACCAGGGCCAACTCTTCTGGGCTCTCCCAAGCTCACCATTACAACCCGGTGAGGGGCCAGCTCTGCTCCTCTCACACCCTCAAGGCCAGCTCATCCATGATGCCCAGAGGAGGGGTTCTGCACAGCCTTCAGACAATCAACATGGCCCCAGGTAGCAGCCCAGACCTGGCCTTTGGTGATAACAGACCCCTGCTGCTGCAGGGCCACAGAGCTGAACGTGGCCCTCAGTGACAGCACAGGCCTGGACCTCACCATGGCCCTGGGTGGCATCACCGGCTTCTCACACCAGGCAGTTCCTCACTACCTTCCAGTCCCCAGCTCTGCCTCTCCTCATTGTGCCCACTCCTTCTGTTTCTCTTTCTCCATCCCTTCACCATTTGCCTGCTCATCTTGGGGGTGCTGAGGGCCTCTGGGTGTCTGGGGTCACCTCAGGAATACTCTCAGGAGTGTTATTTCCTGCCGTGTGGCACGGGGCAGGGGTCATCTCCAGTGTGGTCTCCCGCTCAGGTCCTGCATGGCGCCAGGAAGGGGTCATAAAAACCTATTTTTAAAAACTGTTGTTTTATATTTATTTATCTTTTATTTTAGAGCCAATACTTCTTAAGAAAAAAAATGCAACTGGGAAGCTGTATTTTTCACTCCATGACATTGTCTCCAAACTATTGGTTTTAAATTTATTAACACTATAAGATAAATCTAAAATGTCCTTCATTTTGAATGTTTAAAGAGATTCTGAGCAAAAAACCTTAAGTCCTTCCTGGGGTGAGAACTTTCTGTAGTTAAAAATAGAGATCTTTTGTGCTATTTTGAGAATCTCCTTGGTTAAAGATGTTGAATGAGGTAAGAAAATCTATATACCTCAAACACTCCACTAACAAGGAAGGTCAAGTTAAGGTTACAGGAAGCGTTTCTCCTGTAACTCATCCATCTGAGAACATAAATATGCTTAAGTAATAAGAGAAACAACATTAGACACAAGCAACCAAGCCACCCATTGTTACTAGATCCAATACGACGTCCTCAATGAACTTCTATACACACACAGACACACGCTCCCAGAATGCAATAGAAATATGCTTCTCCCTTGTAAGAACATATTTTTGTCTGTCTGTTTCTCCTCCTGCATTTGGAAATGCCACCACATTGAAGAATGCCACCATATATGAAGAAGGTTTGGGATATGGGGTCAATTTCTACTTCCTTTTATCCCATCGTTATACACATTGGGCTGGTAGGTCCTGTGGATTGTGGTGTTTCAATAGCCTTTCACGAGCCTGTTCTTCTCCACCAGTTCCTACTAGTTCCTAGGGCAGAGGGATTGTCTGCCCTTCTGTGATTAAGTAGCCTTATGTATTGGTCCTGAGGCTTACCTTTTCTCCATCCCATCATATCTTAAATACTATCAAAACTGGCCTCTTTGTAGCTGAAGATTACCTTCAATTTCTCATCCTCCTGCCTCCACCTCTCAAATTCTGGGGGTTTAAGCAGCCACCTACAGAATAAAACCTCTGGCTCTGTGCACACTAACAAGTCCGCTACCAACTGCATCCTAGTCGCGGATTAATATACCAATGAATACCTGTGCTTCTCTCACTTCTTCGTTCAATGCTTTAAAGATTACGAATGAAGTCTGGACTCCCCAAGCCTGACATTGGAAACCCAGGATGTGACCACAATCTATATTCACAACCTGATTTTCCTCTAGTTTTGCAGTTCATTTTTCTTGTGTTTAAACTTGAATTCCTCTCTAACTTCATGCTTTCCTGTCTCAGAAATGGCCCTGCTTCCTTCCTCGCCTTTGCAGATCTCACACTTCCTTCAAGGCTCAAGGTCTCCCTCAGTACCACATCCTCCACAAAGTCTTCTGTTTATCTGGAAGGAACTGCTGCCTCCTGTGTGGACCTCTGCAGGGTGGTCTCTAAATGCCTTTCCCTTTCTCTGCACTCATGCTCTGAGAAGATTCTGCTCTTGGTTACTTTAAACCCTCTAATGGGTTTTCATAGTGATATTCTGGTCAATGAGAAAAGAATAATGAAGGTAGAAATGTATGTATCTAATAAATGTGAAGGGACAGCACATCCATTTTTATGTGGAAGACAAGATCATCTAACACAGAAAAATACTGTACTTCATTCTGTCACTAGACATTACTAGCAGGAAAGAGAAAAGCAAATTGAAAACCAGGAAACATTTATGTCCAAGCACCCTATAAAAGAGTCTTTTTCTGAAAAATATCTCAGGACATTTTTTCTAAATATACTCTGTTACAAAGTTTATGAGCCAGATTTTTTGATCTCTCTCTCTCTCTCTCTCTCTCTCTCTCTCTCTCTCTCTCTCTCTGTGTGTGTGTGTGTGTGTGTGTGTGTGTGTGTGTGTGTGTGTTTTTTAGTGTACATATACACATATCAATCTGGGGTACCCAAGGAGCCAGGAGCTGGAGTTACAGATGTTTCTGAGTCCCTTGATGTGGTTGCTAGGATCTGAACTCCCATCTTCTGACAGAATAATAAATATTCTTAGCCATTGAACCATCTCCCTAGCCCCTTGACAGTGGTTTTTAATGGGCAAGCATGCAGTACTGTTCATACAAGACAGTGCTGCTGACTGGGCTATATAGGCAGTGAAATATCATCATCTCATAATATTCCTGAAATGAACCTATCACATGGTATGTCATTTCCTGACAAAATAAATACATCCTGTATTTCACTATGGAACTCTGAGATCCTTTTTCAGACATTCAAATTCCTTTTCACATATGCCTACCTAGCAAAGAAAATACAACATATTGAATGAGTGAGTTAACCAACCAGCCATGGAGTAATTACAAAATGAGAGTGCTCGTGGTACTGGTTAGAGAGAACTATTTCTGGGTGACAGTATCTATGCTGAGAAATAGAATTGATAAAAAGCTGGATGGAAAATGTATTAGCTGAGTTAAATGCATATAATTTCAGAACACAGATAAGATGTGCCTCTGCTCACCACTCGCTCCTTTGTACGTGGTAGGTTTTGCATATCATTAGCAAGAACTTATTTAGTCTTCCTCTGTGCTAACTCCTTGAGGACAAGACAGAGTAGTGACCCACCTTGCCCACCTTCATCTCATGTGATGCTTAGCAGATACTCATGCTTGTTGACTGAGTGAGCAAGTCTAGGCCTCCGCCGTCCAGTAGGGTGATTATTGGCTGCATGAATTAGAATGGGGGTAAAAACGTAAATGCAACCCCTTTGTCCCATCAGCCACACTTCAGGTGACCAGTGTCTGCTGTAGACACAGAACAGAGACTTCTCCCATCGTTGCACAAGGCCCTGCTGGACAGTGCTGGTCTAGACGATTTCCTTGGTTTTGCAGAACAGAATGAGCTGAAGGAAGTTCTCATTTGCTCAGATTAAACCATCAGAAGCAGCGCCAGGACTCCAGCTGGGACCCTAAACCCAGCCTGCTGCTGTCACATCACCCCTCCCACTGAATTCTGACTGCAGCGTGAACTTGGATGCAGTGGTACAGGAAATCGTGTCTTTGTCTACGGACTGCTACCGAGGCTGTTTTATTTACTTAACTGAATATTTTATCAAAAATGTGTAAAAAGAAAAAATAAAATACCTGGGAGTCCTGACCTTGTGATGATGAAGAAGAGACCAATACCAATTTTAAGAAAGCTTCGAAGGAATCTAGCTGAGCAATGTATCATAAGACTCTGGTTTGTGCCAATTTAGCTATAAAACCCTTCATAGAAAAGGGTTTCGTGTAATGAGTGCTGTTTTGCTTCTGTTCAGTTTTGTTTAAATAATTCACTTATAACAATTTAAGTTTTAAAAGAACCATCTGACTCTCAATCAACAAATCAATAAAATTTGCTAAGATTTGGCATTCAGGGGCTGCCGGAACATGGTGCAGCAGTTAAAGCCTTCCTACCGCTCTTGCAGAGGATCTAAGTTTGTTCTCCAGCACTAACATCCGGCCGCTCCCAACCTCCTACAACTCTGACTCCAGGGGATCCTACAGTCTCTTCTGGCCACGGGAGGCATTCAAGTGCACCTGCCTCCTCACAGACACGCACGCATGCGTACACCTGACTAAGAATAAACACTACATCTTTCTACAAAAGATGGGGTTCAAAGTTGGTTTGTTCAAATTCCCAAAAGGTTTTCTCAGGTTTTTTTTTTTAAACAGCCCTTTCTGCCAAAAGGTATTTGTTTATGGAATTAGTATTGAGTGTTCCCTGGCAAAAGAACACAATTCATTTGACAGGGCAGAAATAATCACGGAGATATGAAGATACAATCGTTCCCTATCCTTCTGTACCTACAGGAGACTGTGAAGGGGGCCAGAAAGCAAGAACAAACGGGGATGAGATGATCCCCCAAATGCCACCTGCCTAGACAGACCTCCTGCCTAGACAGACCACCTTCTGCTTCTTCCACTTACAATCACTTTGAGCTGAAACTCGTTCTACGACCCCGTATATATAGGTACATTAAAATGAGCATAAAAATCAAGTGTTGCTGATGGTAAATCCTAAAGAAGTGTATTTTCTTATTTTGAAATGCTTTTATTAGCACATAGGTTTCGTTATGAAATCCTCACACCTATTGTTGTAGTTTATTATTAGTTGCTCTGATAAAACATTGACCCAAAACAACTTAGAGAAGAAATGGTTTATGTAGCTTACACATCCTAATCACAGCCCATCCATGAGGGAAGTCGGGACTGGAACTCGAGCAGGAGCAGAGGCCTAAAGCATGGA
This sequence comes from Rattus rattus, assembly GCF_011064425.1. NCBI lineage: Eukaryota > Metazoa > Chordata > Mammalia > Rodentia > Muridae > Rattus > Rattus rattus. The sequence continues at coordinate 49,246,480 of NC_046156.1, forward strand.
GGAACACTGCTTACTGGCTGGCTTCCAGGACCAGGGTCAGCTCTCTTATACCTCCTGGGATCAAATGCTCAGGAGAGGCACCGCCCACAGAGGGCCGGGCCCTATCAAGTCAAGAACCATGCCACACAGGCATGCCAACCGGCCAATCAGATGAAGGTAATTCCTCATTGAGTTTACCTCCTCCAGTTGGGTCTAGTTTGTGTCAAGTTGACAAAAACTAACCAGCACACATGGGTACAACCTCATATGCACCCCCATTGCCTTCTATTACCCCCACTTCCATCGAAAACTTTAATTTTTTTTTCAAGAAGTCCTTCTACTTCCGTCTTTTGTGAGTGTGACCTGCTGGGTTTAATACGGCTGTTTGCATGAGTATGGTTGGGACTTTATTTACTGGCATGTGGCCAACTTTTCAGAGGCCACACCATCGAAACAAGTAGCATCCTTTCCCCAGGATCATTAACTGCCAAAAATCCACAGGAATTGTGGCATCTCATAAGGCCTTCCCCCATCCTTAAAAAAACATAGTTGGACCCAATCTTGTGCTGGTCGCAGCTGTAGCACGTTCATGAGTACAGCAGCCATGTCATGCCCAAAAGGTTTACTATTGTTGTTATTATTTATGTGTTTTCTTATTTACTTATTTGTGCGTGAGCATACAGACACTTGTACGTACATGTCCGCCACGGTGCTTGTGCCAGAGGTCAGGAGACAACTCAGGGAAGTTGGCTCTCTCCTTCTGCCGTGTGAGTCCTGAGGATGAAATATAGGTCAGTAGGCCAGGCTTGACCGCAAGCACCTTTACCTACTGAGCCATCTCAGTGGCCCCAGAAGACATTTTGAAAGTCTTTGTTTTCATAATTAAGCCACTCTTTCTACCAGAGCATAAAACTTTGTATATGTGTATATAGAATGTATATTATATAAAATAACACAGTCCAATACACACAACAATCTCAAATCTGAACTGAGATGATTCAGGAAGCAAGCAACCCTTGGTGTTGTGTAGCATATGACACGCAGAGTACATGTGTGTTACATGTTTAGAACCAAGGCTGTGGGGAAGGGAGAGCGTACTACAATATGGGCGAGGTACAAGAGACACACTGGCTGCCTTACACGTCTTACTAGGAGTCAACATTTTGTTGTTGCACATTCAGACAACTTACTGTTGCTAAATTATTCCCAGCCCCCACATTAGTTACACAACCCTGTATGAGTCGCTGGTCGCAGATTAAGAAGCCAGGGCCTAGGGCACTTCGGATGCTTGTAAGTGTTCAGTTGAACAACTTTTGACCCACTCTGATTAGACCCTGACAGGAAAGAAGTTTAATAAACACTGTTGTGTTTGACAGAAAATTATACGATTAAATGCCTGCTTTTAAGAACTACCAAGACAACTTGCCACCTTTGCATAGAAATTTGAACCTAGATTAAAACAAAACTACAATGAAAGAGATCACGCTATAGAATTCAAATAGGAACCTCAGAAAGTAGTTGTGTGTCTTCCTTCCGAGAAATTGTTCTCCTATCAGGCAGAAAAGGACTCAAGAGAATCCAGGATCATTTCTCAGTATCAGTGGATGCCCATTCTACTACGAAGCCAAGGAGAGACAGGGGGTTTGCGGTTACTGTTTTAAAATTTTATTAATTATTGCATGTGGGCATGCGGGATGTCAGGGGAAGGGGAGAGCATACATCACAGGGTGCATGTGGAGGTCAGAGAGCAATGCTGTCAGCCAGTTCTCTCCTTCTACCTTTACCTGGATTCCAGTGATCAAACACAAAGCACCGGGCTCTGGAGGGAAGCACCTTTCCCCTCAAACCATCTTGTCAGCTCAAAAGATATGGTTTTGGTTTTGGGTTTTTTTTAACTGCAGTAAAAGCTTTTTTAAAAGCTAAATATATAATTCTTTAAGCTCCTATATTGTATCTTTCAATCAAGGCCAAATAGCTCACGTGTGTGTGTGTGTGTGTGTGTGTGTGAGTTCGTGTGTGTGTGTGTGTGAGTTCGTGAGAGAGAGAGAGAGAGAGAGAGAGAGAGAGAGAGAGAGAGAGAGTGTTCAGGCCCTAGAACTCTCAACCACCCTACAGCAGAATTTATTAATTTTGGGATTTCAGGCCCGCACCATCATGCTCAACAAACTCATGGTTTTTTAAATAACCCAGTAGAGCAGTTTTCCAGAGATGAATTGTGGGATTGGGAGAAAAGGGTCATGAGGCCCTAGTGTTGATTTTTTTTCCAACATTTTGTTCCAAAATTTACCTGAAGGATTTCAGATAAGTGAATTTTAATCCTTACCTTCCTCATCCTAGTTGATCTGAAGGTGATGTAAGACCTTTTGCTCTTGTCAGCTATGTTTACCCAATCACATGGGTCATTCTTCAGACATACTTTGGTACAGTATTTCTGACACCTTTTGGGAATGGTTACGTCTTAGTTACAGTGAATACTGCTGTGAAGAAAACATCATTGCCAAAGGCAGCTTGAGGAGGAAGGAGCTTCCTCACAGTCCACTGAGGGACCAGCGCATGAACCCAGACAGGGCAGGAACCTGGAGGCAGGAACTGATGCAGAGGCCATGGAAGGGTGGCTTGCTCAGCCTGCTCTTTTTCTGTCTGTTTGTCTTCCTTTCTTTTTTAATTATTTTATTTATTTACATCCTAGCTGTTGCCCCCACCCCACCCCCGTCCCTCTCCCACAGTTCCTTATCCCATTCCCCCTCCCTCTTGCCTCCAAGAGGGTGCTCCCCCAACCTTCCTCCATTCCTCTTCCCCGGGGCCTCAAATCTCTGGAGGACTAGGCACACCTTCTTCCACTGAAGTCAGGCCAGAAGTTCTCTGCTGTATATGTGCTGGGGGCCTTGGACCAGTCAGTGTATGCTGCCTGGCTGGTGGCTCAGTCTCTGGTTAGTTTAAACTGCTGGTCTTCCTGTGGGGTTGCCATTCCCTTCAGCTCCTTCAATCCTTTCCCTAATTCCTCCATTGGTTGGTCATAAGTATCTGCTTCTGTCTCAGTCAGCTGCTGGTAGAGCCTCTCAGAGGACAGCCATGCTAGGCTCCTGTCTGCAAGCACATCACAGCATTAGTAATAGCATCAGGCCTCGGTGCCCCACACCCCCATGAGATGGATCTCAAGTTGGGCAGGTCACTGGATAGTCTTTCCTTCAGTTTATTTTCCATTTTTGTCCCTGTAGTTCTTTTAGATAGGAACAATGCTGGGTCAGAAATTCTGACTGTGGGTTAATAACCTCCATCCCCCCACTGGGGGCCATGGCTTTCTATTGGAGGTGGACTCTTCAAGTTCCCTCTCACCACTGTTGGACATTTTTGCCTAAGGTCACCCCCATTGAGTCCTGAAAGTCTCTCACCTCCCAGGTCTCTGGGATTTTCTAGAGGGTTCCCGGACCTTCCATCCCCAGAAGCTGCATATGCCCACTTATTCTCCTGTTCCTCTCAGTTTCTCTCCTGTTCCCCTCACCGACCCCCTCATACCTGCTCCTGTTCCTCTTTTCCCCTCCCCCTCCCCTCTCCCACCCAGCTCTCTCTCTCCCTGTGCCTCCCATTTCCCCTTCTAAGTGGGATCGAAACCCTCACTTGGGCCTTCCTGCTTTTTAAATGCTTTAGGATCTGTGGGCTGTATCCTGGGTACTCTGTACTTTCTGTCAGCCTGCTTTCTTATAGAACCGAGGAGCACCGCCCCACCCGCAATGGGCTCAGCCTTCACACAGCCATCACTAAGAAAATGCCCTACAGCCTGATCTTAAGGGGGTGTTTTCTCAACTGAGGGTCCCTCCTCTCATGTGATCCTTGCTGTGTCAAGGTAACATAAAAATTAGCCAGCACAAGGGACATGGGAAGCTACAGTGATTCTGGTCTTGTTCCTTTTCCACCCCACTGTCCAACCCCAACCTAGGGCTGATACCCAGCAAGTCCTCGCCCAACCCCAGCCACTGTTTGTTCATCCCCACCGTTTGTTTCTTTGGTTTGCTTTTTTAAATTGTATTACTCTAAGACAAAGTCTTGCTGAATTTGTAGTCCTCCTGTCTCAGCCTCCCATGTAGCTGAGATTACAGGCCTATGCCACCCGGCTCAGTTCACCCTTGCTCCTGCTGGCGACTACGTTGCTTCTCTCCAGGTGAAACTGCTAGAAATTGGCAACAGCAGCCGGTCCACCTTCTACAGGAAGCAGGCAGTCAAGGTGGATGTCACACCTGCCTCTGCCTCTGCCTTTGTTTCCCAACCCCTCTTTTATCACAAGCTTTTTCATGGGGGTCACAATGACCCGATGGTAATCTAAATTATTATAATTATTTTTCTTTTGAGGGTGTGTGTGTGTGTGTGTGTGTGTGTGTGTGTGTGTGTGTGTAAAAGGTGCCCGTGGAGACAGGAAGCTGCCTCATGGGTGCTGGTATCTGAAGGCCAGCATTCTGATCGATGCTGCACCATGTTGTCATCCTCTGTAGTATGTTTTCTACAGTACTATTAAACTTAAGCTGAATTTAGCTGTATCAAAATGTTTATATAGCCATAAATCACTATAAATTTGTAAATTAAATACAATATAATACCTTAAACAAATATTACAAATTAACAATTGGAGGTTCACTTAGGCAATAAACATTTCTTTGAGAAATTACTATCTGGTCCAGGCACACAATATGTATTTTAGTGGCTTGAAAATGTAAGTGATTCATGAGCACTTTGGGTCTATATACTGCTATTCTCATAAAGAGATAGAAGTGATATACTGTGTTTAATTTATGTAGTGGGCATGTTTTTAACACCATACAGTTTATATTTCTGCCTTTACATTTCTTTTTTTTTTTTCTTTTCTTTTTTTCAGAGCTGGGGACCAAACCCAGGGCCTTGCGCTTGCTAGGCAAGTGCTCTACCACTGAGCTAAATCCCCAATCCCTTTACATTTCTAATGAACCAGTTCTGCAGAGGCTTTTTGAGTTTGTTCAGCCCATGACTTTGTGCATGACTTTCCTCTGTTCTGGACACGTGCACCCTCCACCTACTGCCTTTTAAAGCTGCTTCATGAAAAGGATCTAGAAGTTTCATGAATCACCTTTCCTCTCCTTGACACAAGTAGATGAAATGGTTGGTTCTTTATTTTTGGTTAGGCTGTTAAACAAAACTCAGTTACATCCCGCCCCTCTCGTGTCCCCCACTGTGTTCACGTGGCTGTTTTTGTAGTTTGACCAGATCTCTGCTGATGTCATTTCCGGTTGTTCTTGTGTCCTTACTGTTTTCAATGAACTATATGAAGAACCTTAAAGTCCTAAATCATCTTTTAAAACAAGAAGAAAGAAAATGTTTAAGCACTGTGGTAGAGCTGTCATCCTAGCATGAGTGAAGTCCTGGGTTCAATCCCTAGGAAGACAAAAAGAAAAACTAAACATTTAACAGAAATATGCTAGTCACAAAAGGACAAATACCATTATCCCATTTTATAAGCAGGCTACTCTAGTCAAATCTGTAGAGAAATAAAACAATGGTCCCAGGGGCTGTGGGAGGTACTTTGGTTACGATTCAATAGATACAAAGTCTCCTTTCTTCAAGAGTTCTGGGAAGGAGAGTGGTCCGCAATGATGAACTATATGTTTAAAAGATTTAAGATTAAAATGGTATGTTTTATGTATATTTTACTGTGTCTTAATAACAATTAAAGCCCTGCCAATATTGCTCAGTGTTGACCCATTTTCTTAGCAGACAAGACATCCTAGGTCCAACCTCCAGCACCACTAGTAATAACTTTATTACTATTATTTTAAAATTAAATGATAACGTCTCACTCCTTCCAGACCAATACTCTGGTCAGCAGGATTGGGAAAGCAAGTAGGGTCTTTGGGGACCCAGATTAGTGGAGGCTGGCTTACCTTGTCCCCCAAGGGTATCCTTGATAGCACCGTCTAACCACGGGTAAACAAAGACCAGAAGGATCGCATGCAAGAGGTTTGTACGGGCCAAGCCTGAAACTGGAAGATGTTGTCGAACTATCTGTTAAAACAAGCATATTTCATGATGACCCAGAAATTTATGCTATAGTCTCTCCATTTTGTCACTAGAGGTAATGATTTGAATAGGTTTGGCCCCCGTAGACTCGTGTTTCAGTGCTTGGCCCACAGGGAGTTAGCGCCATCAGCAGGGTTGTCCTTGTTGGAATATGTGGGGCCTTGTGGGAAGATGTGTATCACTCCGATGGAGCTCAAGCTCCACCCAGTACGAAAGCAGCCTTCAGATCCAGATCTCTCAGCTCCTTCTCCAGCACCATGTCTGCCTGGATGCTGCCATGCTTCCAGCCATGATGAAAATGAACTGAACCTCTGAACTTGAAGCCAGCCCCTTAAACGTTGTCCTTTGTAAGAGTTGCCTCAGTCATGGTGTCACAGCAATGGAAACCCAAACTAAGACACCAGATAAACAGTTCATCCTCCTGACAAAACAAACAACACCCTCATTCCGTCACCAAGCGAGATGGCCTAAACTCTCACGGTCGTTCCATTTAAGCTCAACAGTACAGAACACTATGGTAATGCCCACGAGTTTCCGTGAGGTCTCCATATAATTCCACAACATACTGTGGTCCACTTCTTCTTGATGGGAGTGGGTTTGTCTCATAGTAGATATTAGGCAACATCTGGAGATACTTTTGACTGACGCACTGAGAGGGAAGGGCAGGCTCAGAGGCCAGGGATGTTTCTGAACATTCTACAGTACACAGGGCAGTCCCCACGACATGCTGCTTTGGTACGACATATCACTGGCTCCTGAGCCATGAGCTAAGGAAATATCTTTCCCCACTCCTAAGCAACACGAGGACGTGTAACGTGTAAATACTTCAGGCTGTGAAAGCAAAGCATGTGTAAGCCCTAAGTCTGCCACTGTGACAGCATAATAACGAGGTGCCTTCTTTGTCCATGGCCCTGGATGGCCATTTTTCTAGCCTCTGGAAGTTTCTCTCTACTGTTGGATTTGAAGTGAGTGTTAGGAAGCACAGCTTTCTTGGGGGAAAGCACGGCTTTTAAAAGCAGATCCTTGGTATGCTTAGCAGTGTACTCCTTCAAACACTGAGACTGCTTATCAGTTTGTTCCAGTCAGTTCCATGAGCCAGTGACATGAAAGTACCCCACATACACTCCTTCGTCTTGATTTATTCCTTGGCTGCTTTGTTCCCCGAGACTTTCCCTTTCAGTTCGAGGTGGCTCCTTGGAGACCATTAGACTCTAATGTGGAGCCACACCCTAATCTAATCTTTACTGCGTGGCTGGGTCTTAATGGGCCTTCGTGGCCCAAAAGCCTTTTCAATCTTATTTTCTATTCTTTGAAAAATAGAGCAGCCAGTTTTTCCAATCCCCTGAGGCTTCGGGTTTCCAGTACTTTGTTTCCTTTTTATCCGTGCCTGGAAACCTGCTAATTATTGCCTGAGTCCATCTCATGTCTGTAGGATCTTGTTTGATGCAGCCAGGAAGTATAACCTACTAGCATTCTCATTTTTCCAGCATTTTATAGAGCTGTGGGATTTGTAGGCATCACGGTCTCCTTCCAAATCTTTGCAGGCAACTCTGATCAAATGCCTTGTGTGGTGGTTTAAACTGTGCATTGAAATCTAAGCCTTATTATGAAATATTAAGAAGGGGGACCTTTAAAAGAGGATTAGAGCACTACCCTCATGAATGGATTTATTCAATCATGTAATTAATGGATTGATGGATTAATGGGCAATCTAGAGTGAGTCTGCTATAAAAGCCAATTTGGCTAGGTCTCTTCCGAGTTTCTGAGCTCTCGCCACGCAAAGGCTGCCCTGTACTGTTTGGTACTATGTCAGCATTTGACCTTGGACCAGAACTATGAGCCAAAATGAAACTCTTTATAACTTAGCCAATATGCTTTTAGCAGCAGCAACAACAACAAAAAGGACCAAGACACTTATCAAGAATTCCTACTTTTCAATCTCCAATAGGTTTCCTTGTTCCTGCCCAAGTAGTTTGAAATTTTTATAATTATACACTGTTTCTGTAACCGTTTTTATATAAAGGTATTGCCAGCTGTTTGTCACAAAAGTACTTAAAACATTTTTATTAAAAAAAAAATGTTTCTTGTCTTAGTTAGGGTTTCCAATGCTATGAAGAGACACCATGAACAAGGAAACTTTTTTTTTTTCTCCATCTTTATTAACTTGGATATTTCTTATTTACATTTCAATTGTTATTCCCTTTCCTGGTTTCCAGGCCAACATCCCCTAACCCCTCCCCCTCCCCTTCTATATGGGTGTTCCCCTCCCCATCCCCCCCCCCTTACCCCCCTCCCTCCCACAATCACGTTCACTGGGGGTTCAGTCTTAGCCGGACCCAGGGCTTCCTCTTCCACTGGTGCTCTTACTAGGCTATTCATTGCTACCTATGAGGTCAGAGTCCACGGTCAGGCCATGTATAGTCTTTTTTAGGTAGTGGCTTAGTCCCTGAAGCTCTGGTTGCTTGGCATTGTTGTACATATGGGGGGTCTCGGCCCTTCAAGCTCTTTCCAGTTCTTTTCTCTGATTCCTTCAACGGGGGTCCTATTCTCAGTTCAGTGGTTTCCTGCTGGCATACGCCTGTGTTTGCTGTATTCTGGCTGTGTCTCTCAGGAGCCATCACATCTGGATTCTGTCGCCCTGCACTTTTTGCTTCATCCATCTTGTCTAATTTGGTGGCTGTATATGTATGGGCCACATGTTGGGCAGGCTCTGAATGGGTGTTCCTTCTGTCTCTGTTATAAACTTTGCCTCCCTATTTCCTCCCAAGGGTATTCTTGTTCCCCTTTTAAAGAAGGAGTGAAAGGGAACTCTTATAAAGGCAAACATTTAACTGAGACTGGCTTACGATTTCAGAGATTTAGTCCATTATGATCGTAGCAGGAAGCATGCAGGCAGACGTGGTGCTGGAGAAGGAGCTGGGAGTTCTGCATCTTGATCTGAAGGCAACCAGGAGAGCATGGCATCCTCAAGCAGCTAGGAGGAAGCTCGCTTCCACAGTGGGTGGAGCCTGAGCATAGAAGGAGACCTCCGGAGCCCATCCCACAGTGACACACTTCCTCTAACACAGCCACACCTCCTAATTACCACGACCTATGGGCCAAGCATATTCAAACCACCACATTTCTTGCTCACATTACAGTTCGATGTAAGCATTCTTGGCTAGGGGTGGAAAGGTAAGGTTAATCCCTGCCACCCAGTCACCTAGGGACCTAGGCTCTGTTATCTTTATTATGTAACTTCCAAAGTTTCTCTTGCCTTCAAAACCCAACGAACAGATTCCAGAAGTAAAGGAAGAGCACCTTTGGGCAGTTTTGGTGAAGCCTGGCATTGGGACTATGATGGGATTTAAATAAAAACTGACTGTGTATCTTCCAGGAAACATTCTCAGGGGAAGAGAACATACCTCTCTTCCTTCCACCTTCTTGTCATACTTAATCCACTGTTCCTTTTGAGTTTTATTGACGACTGAACCTAGCTTTAACGTCCATAATTTCTGCGGCTGCAGCTACTTCTCTTCAGCCTACCTGTGTGCTTTGGATAGGAAATGCTCTCCGCAGGCTTAGGTTGGTAAACACTAGGTCCCCAGCTGGTGGCACTATTTTGGGAGGTGGGGGAACCTAGGAGTTGGGTCTGGGAAGAGGAAATGAGTCATGGGAAGAGGGGTGGCTTTGTCTCTGCTCCCTTCTTGTTTCTTTCCGTCTGCTTCATGGCCACTGTGAGGTGAGGAGCCTCTACCTCAAGCTCTCCTACCACAATGTCCCAAGGCAATGGATCTATCTGTGCACTGAAACCATGAACCAAACTAAGTCCTTCCTTCTTTCATAACTGTCCTCCTTGGGTGCTGTCACAGAAACAGAAAGTCTGACTAACGCATCACCTCCACCTCTCCCTTTTTAGTGACCACCACGCCCTTCTTTCTTACAGTAGAGGGTACCATGAAAAACCGTCAACCCTGTAGGGATTGGACGGCCCCTCAAAGTTGACAGAAGACACACCCAGACACCAAGTTCTCAGCACGAAGATTTATTACCCTGGAGGGGCAATTGGGGTGGGGACAGGGGCTACATCTGGATCAAATAAAGGCGGACAGCAGGCAGCAGTAGCAGCAGCACTGGGTGTTTGTTGCAGGAGTGGGTTTTTAAGGAAAAAAGGGGGGAGCCTGCAATAGGGTGAGTTGGTGAGTCCTGATTGGACGTGTTAGCCAAATAATGAATTTTGATTGTTGGACCTTGGTGTTTTGTCTCAGGAATGAGTCAGAGACCAAATAAGGTAGTGGACCTCAGGGACTAGCTTTAGGAATGTAACCTAACGGTTTTGAGCAGAGGAGAGGGAAGGGGGGAGAAGAGCAAAGCCTGCTGCTGGTACTGTGCTTGTCATGCTCGGGCCTGTTAGAGAGCAGGTCACAACCTTTGGCAGCAAACAGCCTGGGAATATATCCTGGAGCTCTGTCATTTCACCTAAGGTGAAACACAGCTTAGGCCTGGTTCATAAACCCAAGTAATCTCGAGAAACCCTTATGGATATAAAACTTCACAGAACATACCAAGACGACTAACTCACCTAACCATCTCTGCCTTTGAGGAGCACGCGTCGTGGGTGCTGAAGGTTGTGACTTTCCATTGTACTGTGCTATTAGAAGAGTTTGGAAAGGTTTAGAAAAGAAAGAAAGAAAGAAAGAAAGAAAGAAAGAAAGAAAGAAGGGGGTAGGTGGGAGGGAGGGAGGGAGAGAGAGAGAGAGAGAGAGAGAGAGAGAGAGAGAGAAGGAGAAAGAAAGAAAGAAAGAAAGAGAGAGAAGGAAGGAAGGAAGAAGAAGGAAGGAAGGAAGGAAGGAAGGAAGGAAGGAAGGAAAGAAAGAGAGAGAGAGAGAGAGAGAAAGAAAGAGAGAGAGAGAGAGAGAGAGAGAGAGAGAGAGAGAGAGAGGGAAGGAAGTTCACCCATGAGATGCCTTTGGCATTTGAGGCACTGGTTCAGATCAGTTCTGCTAAGGAACGAGATGCACTTAAGATAAAAACAGGTATAAGTAACTGCAGGCTATTTCCTGGTGTTTGTGGCCATTTGCAAGCAAATTACAGTGACATGGATATGCTATGTAGTCTCCCCTTAAGGGCCTCATAGGGAAGGTCAGTAGCAGATTCCTGTTATCAGCTCCTCACCTGTGTTCTAATCAGAACAGACCTGCCTGGTGCCATAACACACAGTCTCCAAATCTCACTGGCCTGATCAAATTTCTCCCTCAACCCAAAACATCTCCTGGCGGTGTGGCCATCGCTCTCTTGGTCTTAGTCAGAGGACAGAGCTCTTATGATTTAGTGGCTTTTGCACCTTAGGGCGAGGTGTCCCCCGTAAATATCACGGCAAGGGAGAAACGGTCCAGAAAGCTGCTCTAAGATTCACTCCCTCTCATCCTGGATGTGGTGCCTTATTTCTCATTATAGTAGAGGCTAGAACAGTGCTTTTCAACCTGTGAGTCGTGACCCCTTTGGCAAACTTCTCCAAAAAACATTTACATTACAATTCGTAACAGTAGCAAAATGACAGTTATGGGGCAGCAACACAAATAAGTTTATGGTTTGGAGGAAACCATAGCATGAGAAACTATAATAAGTGACCACTATATTGGGAAGTTGAAAACCACTGGGTTAGAACAAGACACATAGCCATACCTGCCTGCAAGCGAGGTGAGAAATGCAAACTTTCCGAGGTCAGCAAATGACAGAGGACCAAACAGGTGGTGTGTCTTGGCATCCTATATCCTGCAGATTTCCAAAAGGCATCTTATAAATCTCACAACACACACACACACACACACACACACACACACACACACACACACACACATTTGTGTTGGATTTCAGTAGGGAATGCTGGCTGAATGAATTGTGTGCTCACAGCTTTCTGGCCTCTTGCTTGGTTCTTTTACTACTACATGTGGTATTTCCCACGTGTCTGTCTCCTCTAAACCACATTTTTCAGGCTTGGAATCATGGGAAGCACCTGCAGGAGATCAGAACAGAGGACGTAAGGAAGAGCAGGGTTATTTCTCTCCGCCTCTCTGCCTGGGGTTGGCTCTGTACAGAATCCTTTCATTGAGCCTTCCTCTTTTAAATACTGGGTGTGCTGGTCTGTTTCCTGCCTTCATCCTGACTCATGCCAGGTGTTTAATAATCGAACTGTAGGCTGCCTTCCAGTGTTACTACAGCTGGAGAGCCTTACAAAATGCAGATCTGAATATATCCCACCTCTGGTTTAAGACGACAGCGGCTCTCGATTGCACGGGTTTCCAAGTAGGACTCCAAACTGCAGACAGACGGAACTAATTTCAGTTCCCTCTGCAACATAGTATCTCTTCCCCTGAGCCTCCCAGCATGAGGCTAGGATAGAAACTCTTCCCCACCCCTACCACCACCTTCAGGCTTCATCTCTAACGTCACTAATCCCAGAAAGCCTTCCATAAGCCTACTTAACTGGTTAGCGTCTTAACTTCTACCACAGTCAGTGTTATTTCCCATCACAGCAGGCTCCCTCCTCCATCACTCCATCACCTGTTACACTGCACTCCAACTCTGCTTATTTTTCTATGTCCTCCATAGGCTGTAGCATCTGGGATCCACCTCTGATCTACAAGGTGCTCAACACGCAATAGGAACTCAGTAAGTACTAGAAAGTTCCTGAATACTGCTGAAAAGTCTGAAGCCTCCTTGAACTAATGTCAACCCTCATTCAATAACAAAGATTAGAAAAAACCCTTTTAGTTATCCTTCCTCATAGCTACCTTCTACTCACTTGCAGGACCATTTTAATATCCCTTTGCCAAGATCTTTTATGGAAAATTCTCTTGCCAAGGTTACCAATGACCTATGAGCTCTTCGATTCTATAGCTTCTTTTCAGGATTTGCTGTGCATACACACACACACACACACACACACACACACACACACACATGTATGCATGTGCATGTGCATGTGCATGTATGCAGGCCAGAGGTCAACATCAGGTGTTTAAATCAATCATTTCTCAATGCCTTTTTAAGACAAGGTCTCTCATTCAACCTAAAGCTTGCCAATTTGGTAATTTGGTTAGACTAGCTGCCCACAAGCACCAAGAATGCTCCTGTCTCTGCAGATCCATAACGAGTGTTACTAGGTTTGAACTCTCTCTTGGCTTTCAGGCCATCTCTCTTGGTCTCTTTCTCAGGCTGCTTGTTCTTGGAAGCCTTCACAGTCACCTCCCCCTCCATCTGCCCATTAATACTCTCCAGGGCAACTCACTCTTACCCGCCTTTTGGGCTCCCGCCATCTGTGACTACCACAATTCCCAAATGCATATTTTCAACCTTAACCTTTCACAGGCACAGAGGCTGAACCCTCCTCCCTAAAAACAGCTCAGATTATCTCATTGTTTTCCCCGATCCCCAGTCTGCCCTACTGCTTGCAATGTTCAGTTCCCTCTGCTTCTGCAAGCTACAAACATCAAAGTCCACTAACTCTTCCCCCATCTCGCTCTGTCCCGGGAGGCAGCGAACTTCCACTACCAAATTCCCTACCCAAATCGTAAACCCTCTCTGGGTCTTTATTTCTCCTAGTTCTTCACCTGGAGCACCTCCTACTTTCTCCCAAATCCTAGACAGTCTTTAAAATTCATAAAGTCAGCTAATTTTCAATTCATCACGTCTTATTCCAATTTCAACTTAGTTTGAATTTAGGGCTTTTTCCTGTCTTGGGTTTTGTCTTTTTTTAAATTGCCGTGTATTGTTATTATTGTGTAAGGGTGAGAGATGCGTGTGTGTGTGTGGAAGTGTGCATGTCATAGCGGTGTCTGGGTCTCAGAGGACAACTTTGTGGAGCTGGTTCTCTTTCCTTTTTTTTTTTTACATGGGCTCTCAGGATTGAAGTCACACGGCGGAAACTCCTGAGGTCAGGCTCCCACAGGTTTATCTCTTTTGAATCTTTTAAAACTGTATTTATTTAATGTGAGTGTATTTGTAGGTGCGCTGCCTCCACAGCCTGTGGAGGTCAGAAGCCATCCTGAAGGATTAGATAGTTGTGTGTTTCCACCATGTGAGTTCCGGGGATCAAACGCATGTCACAGGATTGGCCGCAGGTCCCTTTGCCCGCTGATCCATCTGGGCTAGCCAAGGACTTTAAAACTCTTACAAGCAGTTTTGGGGTTTTGATCATGGAATAGCCAGTGACTGATGGTTTAGGCGATTAAAATATTTTATATGAATAAATAAATAAGTGGGCTGGAGAGATGGCCCAGCAGTTCCTGGTTCAATTCTCCAATCCGCAGGGCAGCTCACAACTGTCTATAACTCCATTTTAAGAGTACCAGACACACTGTTTATGGCCTTTGCAGTTACCAGACACACATGTAATACACAGGCAAGGTACCCAGACACACAAATTGAATTTTTTTAAAAAAGGTAATGGAGTGATCTACGAAGAAGAATATTTTTAATTATACCTTTTCAAAGAGTAAAAAGACCAGATCCCAGGCTGGGGATGTAGCTCAGTTGTGAGGTAGCTTGCTAGCATGCATGGAAGTCCTGGGTTCGATTCCTAGAACTGCATAAACATGGCAGAGCTGACATGACTTTAGACCTTGACTAAAAAACAGAACACACAACAGTAACTATAAGCACTCCCTCTTAAAAACATCATGCAGCTAAGTTGATAATATGCATTTTAACAATAGACACTGAGTGTGTGTGTGTGTGTGTGTGTGTGTGTGTGTTGGCAATTGTTACTCGTCTAAGAAGAATTTTTTAAAGTATGCCTTCAGAATCTGACTTCATGTGTATGGTTCACAGTATGGACAGATTTTAAAGGGAAAAGTATTTTTAACTCCTCTGGTCCTTTTTCTTTCTTGGGCGACAGAAATTAAATGAACAAGCTATCAATGACAGGAAACACAGGCGCAGCCCCTTGCTTGGGCATTTGCAGCGGCCACAACACATTTTAACCGTTTCTCCTACCCGGCTTTCATCTAATGTTTAAGAGCTAGTGGATTTTAGAGACCCTACAGAAGATTTTTAGGTTTAGGATTCTATTTGTCTCTATCTTCAAACCCAGAAGCCACGAAATCACTGGAGGGGGAGGGGAAGAAAGGGGGGCGGTGCAAACCCAGAAAGGAAAGGCGCAGAGGAAGCTGCAGAAGGAAGCTTTTTCGGCTGGGTTTGTCTTTTTTTAACCCCGGGGAGGCGTGCCGAGCTCGCTGCTGTCGCGTGTTAGCTTGCCCAGCTTCCCTGGCGGGGCGCGCGCCCGCCCTGAGCTCCTCCGCCCTCCGCGGACCGCCCGCTTCCGCGCTGGGTGCGCTTCCCGCCGTGGCCGCTGGGGGCGCCCCGGGCCGGGAGGAGGCGGCGACCGTTCTCCTAGCGGCGCCTCTCTCCCTGCTCGCGATCAGACGGGCGGCGGCGGCGGTACGGAAAGGGCGCCCACTCCCCGGACGAGCTGCAAGGCGACCGCTCCTCGCGGGCGGCCGGGGTCCGCGCTGCAGCTACCGGTGCTCTCCGGCCCGGGCTGCCGCGACAGGCGGCCCCGGCTCCCGCCGACTCGCGGCGCCCCCCGGCTGCGCCCCCACGCGTTGCTCGCGGCCCGGGCCATGGGGCTGGGCGGATCCGAAGCTCGGCCGAGCTGAGGCAGCGGCGCCCGTTCGCGCAGCCCGCTCGCCGGCGCCTGACCCTCACGATGATGAAGAAGAAGAAGTTTAAGTTTAAGGTGGACTTCGAGCTCGAGGAGCTCTCCTCGGTGCCCTTCGTCAACGGGGTCCTCTTCTGCAAGATGCGGCTGCTGGACGGCGGCACCTTCACCGCGGAGTCCTCCAGGTAAGGAGCCACGGGAGCTGCTCTCCCGCGCCCGCCCGCAGGCAGGGGCTTCTTGCACGGCCAGCATCCCTTTCCTTGCTTGGCCCCTTCGCTCGGTCGAGCTGCCAGCTCGGTGAGCTCATCGTCCTCCAGAGAGGAGTCTGAAATCAGTCAGGGCATCCAACAAACGGCACCAAGGGCTTCTCAGTGGGCTGGGCTGGTTGTCCGGCGCTCCTATCTCAGGTGGCCCCAGTTCAGAAATGGGAGTGGTGGAGACACAGAGAGGATGCTTCTGGTTTCTCCGAAGACATTCTCATATTTGCAAAATACAAAGTAGAACTTAAAGCTTTGAGAAGCAAAAATGACCCAAACTATTACAGTCCAAGAGCTCTCCACTCGGTACCGCCTGTGGTTGACATAATTCCTGAGACTTTACTGGGACTTAGGGTGACCACGATAGAGCTTGGGATACGCCTGGTCGGGCTTGGCTTGAGTCAAGTGTTCCTGGCAGACGAGGTTATGTAGTCTTTGGCTTGACCTAGAGCTACCCATCTTCGAGTGGCCACTAGTGGGTCTCAGTGAAGGACTTAGAATCAAGAGAGCACAGACCTTGTCCTTCTTTTAAAATGAGCACCTAGGCACTGGGAAAGACTCTGGCAGCAGGTGACAGAACGCAGTCATGTGTGCCAGGATTCCTTGAGAAATTTAAGGGCAAGTTACAGATTGATAGATTTGCTCTTAGATAATTTTCTCTACAAGAAAACAAAAGAATTGGAAGAAGTTTTGGAGTGAACTTTTAAATTCCTAAAGTCAAGGAGAAGGACTAGCCGTCAGTGTATATTCTGTCTATATATACTTCATTTTAACCTAAAAAATATTCTTCTTATCTGTTGTCCCATTAATAATGTAAAGGAAATAATGTCAATGGGTTGTGGGAAGGAAGCCAGAAAACTGCCTCCTGTGGCAGTAATGAAGCCTATGGAAGCCAGGAAACGCCTAATTGCCTAAATGAACAGATGTTCGAGGCGCTATTGATCCTCAAAATTATTTTAAAAAAAAATCCACCGAGGATAATTTTCAATATTAAACTGTGATGACAGACCTGTAGGCATTCAGCTCATTGATTATACAACCATTTTAACAGTCCTGTCAGAGAAGAATGAACTGTGGGAAGGAAAAATACACACATACATAGAGGTACATGCACACATAAATAATATATATATGTGTATAATATATATATATAATTAATAGCTCTTGCGATGTAAATCCTGAACGCCATGTGGGGGTCAAGTGACAGCCTTACCCTGAGGCCTAGACAAAGTTCCTGGAGGGTTCTTACCCCTTCCCCCAACTTGGAACAAATAGACTTAAGCCACCACCTCAACGGTGACACCTGGTGGTCAGAACAGGGCCTACCACCTTCTTTCTCTTCTACCTCCTTTTCCGCCTGGAGGGTTGATTTGGCTTGCTTCATCTCACAAGCCAGTTAGTCATCAAAAGCAGTCTGTCTGTCTATCCCCCACCCACCTCACTCCCAGTACACATGTCCACTGGGCCTTTTAAACACACTTTCTTATTTACTACCCTAAGCAGGGCTATGAGGTGGAGATTCTTATTATCCTAGTAAATGAATTGAATCTTAGGAAACATACTTTCCCAAGATCCTCTCCTGTCTGATCATGTAATGCCAAGATTCTGGCCCAGGCCTAACTTCAGACAGCATTATGCCAGACAGGTGGAAAGGGTGAATATACACTGTTGAAGACTTTCTCAGTAGGCAGCTGCCTGGTCATTTAAGGTACAAGAACTATAACTGATTTCTCCACACAGGAATATTAAAACAAACACCTCCTCCAACTAAAATCTGGCTTTATCAAGAGAAATAAGGTTATCGTGCCCTAACTCAGGCTTAGAATGAGGTGGCAAACCTCAGTTCCACTGCAATGAATCTGTATGGGTTTGCTTAGGCATTCACAGCTAAAGTTTGGGAAATTGCAACAGTCGGTGGTTTGAGGCCATCCTGAAGATTTCCCAGGACAATGTGCTAAAACATTTAAAGTACTTTGGCATTCGGTGATGAAGAAACTTGTTGGATTTTCCACTAACTCCTTTGTCCTACCGAAGTGTTGCTTTAAGAATCATCCCTTGAGCCAGGTATAGTGGTGCAGACCTCAGTCCCAGAACCTGAGGTGGAAACAGAAGGATGCTAGCCTGGACTACATGAAGGATGCTAGCCTGGACTACATGAGACAGTCTTAAAATACACGTGTGTGTATGTGCACATGAGCACACATATACCCACATCAATAAAGAGAACATACCTTCCTTTACAGGGAGAAATAGAAAACCTGAAATAATCAAAATTATGTAGATTGAATAGCGGGTGCCAGTCCAAATGTACCCCTGAGTGCTAGATTTTTAACTTAGACAATTTATTCTAGGGGACCTGTTTGAATCATAAATGGTTGAGACCAGCATTTCTTCCATGGCAATATGAAATGACTTCTGTGACAATGAGTTAAAGCAGGCTTAGAAAGGCCTGCTGACAAGAGTACCGTTGATTAGTGTCACGGTCTTCCTACCTGTATGACAAGCAAGGCTTACTGGGCTTAGACTGTTTGACCAACTATGTGGTTCATGCTAAATGCCTTCCGAGAGCCTGGAGGCATCCCGCTAAGCAGAAGACACTTGCCTAAGCAGCCAGTCCTAGTTAGACAGGATAAGCATCCCTGTTAGACGGCACAAGGCCCCAATCTGTTGTTACAGAAGCTGTGAGCTGACTCTGCTGCGTGTTCCAAAACTTTAAAGTCTTCGGCAATGAGTACAGCTGTATGCTGAGTCCACTGAGTTCTAAGGCATTGCCAAACCCTAGGCAGACCCCACACAACATAATATCTATATTGTTGGAAGAGGGTCTTAGTGGACACAAAGAAGGTTATATACCACACACACACGCACGCACGCACAACCTGCCTTTGTTCAAAGACTAAATGTGCAGATGATTCATTGCTCACCAAACACCACTTAAGCACTTAGCAGGTTTCGAGCTCTCTGTTGAGGGACATGGGGAGTGAAGCAAATACAAAGTCCATGGGGGAATTGACTGTAATTAATGAAATTAGATCATAGATGTCTAGTTGCTAAATGGTGGGAGACAGATGGCTTATTGTTAATCAGTGGGTCAGACACTGTGTGTGTTTTGAAAAGGAAAAGTCTTTTATTTACAGCTATGATGGCTGCTGAAATCTGCATTGGTATTTTGGCTGCACACCCCAAGAGGATGGATTTGCACTGAGAAGAAAGAGGTGAGAGGCGAGCTTGAGCAAGCCATTAATAGGTTGGTGCTACATCAGCCTGACGCCAGAGAGTTCCCATGAACAGAAGCAGCAGATACTGTTAGAAAGGGGCTTTGAATGGCATTGTAGGGATTGATTTCCCTGCTCAAAGGATAGATTTCAATGCCGGATTCTCGAACTGCATCGTAACGTGATTAAAGTAGGATTTAAGCCGTCCGTCTGGCTGGCTGGCAGCCTGCTGCTGTTTGGATTCAAGTGGCAATAGTAGATTAGTGACAGAGTGACAAATGAGAGGCTGTGAAACAAACCTGGGCCCGGTGAGACCTGAATGCAGGCTTTCCTGTCAGTAACTGACAGGTGATAATGCAGTGGTCGATGCCTTATGTCACTGATGGAAGTCAGGAAGTCTAGGGGATGGATAGCCTTTTGGTTTTGTTTGGGGGTCGAGGAGGAGGGGGACATTGTACATGGCCATAAAGCAGAGGTTCTCAACCTGTGGGTCATGTCAGATATCCTACATATCAGATATCTACACTGTGGTTCATAACAGTAGCAAAAGTATAATTACAAAATAACAATATATATACATTGTGTGTGTGTGTGTGTGTGTGTGTGTGTGTGAGAGAGAGAGAAAGAGAGAGAGAGAGAGAGAGAGAGAGAGAGAGAGAGAGAGAGAGAGAATTTTCTGTGTAGCCTAGCTGTCCCGGAACTAACTCTGTAGGCTAGGCTCTACTCAAATTCAGGGATCCGTGTGGTTCTGCCTCTGCCTCCCAAGTGCTAGGATTAAATGGAAAAGGCATGTCCCACCACACCGAGCGAAATGAAATCATTTTTTGGATGGAGGTCACTACAGCATAAGGAACTGTTAAAGGGTCACACCGTTAGGAAGGTTGAGAATCACTGTTATAGACGATATCAAGAGTTAAGGTGAATGTTTAGTATAGTCCATCTAAGCTGACAGGGGTCTGACAATTGGTCAGAGAGTTACCTCAGTATGTGTATTTCTTATATTCTTGGCCCCTTGGGGCCACACAACCCTGTGTATTCCCATTAGAAGATACATATACTGGTTTGCCTGTTTATAGTTGCTTAGTGAAGATGGATTTAAGAAGGATCTAGATTCTCCTGTGAAAGTTTAATAAGTAAAAGAAAGTTAGAAAAAATACAAAAATCTTTATTTTGACACTAAAATGGTTAAGGCAAGTGGATAGGTCTCACCACAGTTAACAAAACATTTGGAAAGTACATTGCAAAGTTACAGCAGTCCACTCAACTGAAGCCAAGCCGCTGCCTAATAAAATATTTTTGAAGACCTTTCAGAAAAACAGAACCTTATTTGAATTATTTGAATCTTTCCAGAACTCCCCTTAATAAAGCATATAAATCACTTTTAAAGCTTATTGGATTTATGAGGGCGTGTCTTAATTCTGGTCTGTTTAAGCAGAGGAATGATGGGAAGGAAATTTTCTACATACCTGTGATTTCCCAGTTTGCCTCCCTGCCCCTGTATGTGTGTGTGTGTGTGTGTGTGTGTGTGTGTGTGTGTGTGTGAGTTTGTGTGTGTGTGTGAGTGTGTGAGTGAGTGTGTGTGTGTGTGTGTGTGTGTGTGTGTGTGTGAGTGTGTGTGTGGTGTTTGTGTTGGTAACTAAATAAGTTTCCAAGTTTCACATGAGCTTGTGGAAAAAACACATGTGAACTCAGGGAGTATCCGGGAAACGAAGAGCACATCTGTGTATTGTATCTCTGACTTTGTAAACAAGCTAAAAGGATTTCTTTTTTGTTTTTGCCAGAGAACATCTTTGTTTTCAAGATTTTAATTCACTGAACATCGTGTACTACTTTCTAGTTAATTTTTGCCATATTGCAAAAGTAAAAATGTTTTCATGTTAGAAAACTTAGAGAAGCAGAAATAGCAAATATTTTCCCTAAATTAACCATGAAGAGCCTAGTATGTAACCTGGCCTCCATTGGTGCATACATGCATGCATACATATATACATACATACATACATACACACATATACATACTACTGCCCCACAGTGGTCACTGATACATTTTTATTTGTTCATTTATTTATTTATTTTTAGACAGGGTCTCACCATTTAACTCTGGCTGGCCTGGAACTCAGTATGTGGACCAGACTGACCTCTAACTCACAAAGATGCCTCTGTCTCCCAAAGGCTGTGTTTAAAGGCATACACCACCAGGCCTGGCCGCTGATCTTTTTGAACCAAAACGAGATCATGCTGTACCTAATATATTTTCAGATAATCTATTTTCACGTTATTATTCAACTACAAAATATTTTAAATAGCTACATCTTATTCCATTGTGTTCATTCCAATGATTGAACTAAATCCCTCAGAAATAATTTTCTTCCTGCCTTTTTATTAATAATTTTATAAACTGTAGTAAGCATCTTTGTAACCAAGATAGTACACATCTTTTCTCATTTAGGTTGGTATATAGAAATGGAGTTAGCGAATTTCATAAGTTTTTTTTAAAGATTTGTTTATTTTCATGCACATTGATGTTTCCAACTTTCCTTCCATTGCATTGAGCTGATTTTTAGATGAAGAAGCATCTAAATAATATAAAAAAACCCTGAGATTTATTGTTTGGTGTGGTCTGGTTTTTTGAAACATGGTTTCACTATGTAGTTCTGGCTGGCCTAGAACCCATTATGTAGACCAGGTTGACCTGGAAGTCACAGAGATCCCCCTGCCTCTGCCTCCCAAGCACTGGGATTAAAGTTGGGTAACACCAAGCCTGGCTAAAGTTTTGTTTTGTCAAACTCCTCTTCCACACTAAGATCACAAAGTAACCAAAAGTAACCAATATTTTCAAATGCTATCTGACCATAAACTAGGAACTCTATGCCCTGACCTCAGCAGTCCCTCTAGGTATATATCCCAGGACCAGGCAAGCAATATGTTGAAAAGATTCCTGTCCTGAGTAGCCAGGACACTGAAACAATGTAAGTATCTACAAACAGGTGACTGAATAAAAGAAAGGTAGCATATCCAATGGAGTTTTATTCCAGTCTTCAGAGGCAAAGAAATGCTGTCCTTTGTGGCAAGGCAAATGAGCCTGGAGAACATTAGGCTAAATGGAAAAGGCCCAATGCAGAAAAACAAGCACTGTAGAAGGTCATGTCCGTGAGTGCAATAAAAAAGATAAGGTGATCTCCAATGGAGGCAGCCCGGTCTACATAGCAAGACTCGAAACAAAGCAAATTGTATTCATGTTAGGGTGTTCATTTAGCATCATTTAGGGGACACTACCAAATAGAGACCCAGAGAAGATGCTAAATTCTGAGGGATCTGGAATATTGCTAATAACAGAGGACTTGGGTTAGCCTAAAGTTCATATCGTCAAAGACTAACATGGTGAGCGTGTATTTGTGCATATCTTACCTTCTTGTTTTTGTTTAATTCTTTCAGAACTACTTTAATAGAGATGGGAAGTCTATGCTCCTCCTCTTGGCTCAGGAGATATATGCAGATCTTTTTAAAAATAAGTGACTTAAATAAAATGACACATATTGTCTGTCTCATATGACTTCCAATGTGTGCTAGTGTGGTTCTCCCCCATCAAATTGTCAGGTACCTGGACCTTATATTGCTGCACTCAGGGTATCGGCTCATCCCTGAGGACAATGGCTCACCCCGCATCCCAGTCTCAGCCATGGGAGGAGAGAAAAGGGGGGGGGAGACCCTTCTGTCCACAGTCTATAGGCCTGATCTTAAACATGTCTGACTGTAAGGATGACTGGGAAATGTCATCTTTATGGGGTATCACTGGACCTGGCAATAAATAAAATAAATAAGTAGGGTGGGGGGCAGATATCAAGGGGTGAGAATTTTCAACATCTAAAAGAACACAACAGAGAAAAGCTACCACAGTAGTGCTAACAGTTAGATGGCCTTGTCTATTTATTGACCCTGGTGTTTTTATTTTTTAAGATTTCCTTTTTAAAATACGTGTTCATTTTATTTTGTGTGTGTAAGTGTTTTTGCTTGCATGTATACAGGTGCACCATGTGTGCACATTGTACTTGGAGATGCCAGAAAAACAAAACAAAAAAATCATCAGAGTCCCCTCCCAGACCATCTTATATAGCCCAGGCTGGGCTGATCTTCCTGAGGTCCTGAGTTCAGTTCT